>NC_052619.1:11200015-11279093 GCF_016545825.1 Eucalyptus grandis | reverse complement strand
TCTGTCTTGGAAAAGGCAACCGTTGGTCTAGAATTTTATGTAGCATGATATCTTCTCCAGAGGATGTCAACAAGGTAGATACAATATCTCCTGGATGCTCACCCATCATTGTTTCCATGGCTACCACTCCAAAACTATATACATCGCATTTCTCATTAACAACCAAAGTATATGCGAGCTCTGTAAAAAAGAATACAAAAGGCATACAAAACTTTAGAATGTGAATGATAACCATTATGTTCCAAGAATCGATTTCTAGCTAGAAATAGAATTTTCTATTTTATTCTCCGGACAAGTTTCTGAACAAAACTACGCATTTGATAACCTTATAAAATTTATGTTCTTGAAATAGTAATTAATTTGGTAACAACACAAAATTTCTCCCTTCCGAGTGATGGTAGGAGGCATTTGGTATCTAGTGGCCAACAGGCAATCGACGGCAGGCGTTTGATGGCTGGTGATCAGCAACAGGAGGTGAGCGGGTGGTGTCCGGTGAGCGGCGGCGGGTGGTCGAGAGAGGGGCAGCTGGTGGCCGATGTTCGGCGACCGGCGATAGGCGGGCGATGATGAGAGTAAACAATAAGAAAAATTTCATTTCTCACTTATATTTCAAAAATAGAAAAGCTAAAAGTTTTGACTTCTAATTTCTAGTCCAAATCTATTTTAGGAGTAAAAATCTGATCCAAAAATAAAAAAATGAAATTACAATACCAAACAAATTTATATTCTAAACCTATTATGAGGAACAGAAAAACAGAAAAATAGAGAAGTATAATGATTATCATTTACGTAATAATTGAGGCTTCAGACAGGATGACTACACCCTTAACCGCCTGCCTCGTCGCCACCCTGCGAGGGGCAACTTTTTCCTATCCATCCTGCCCCACATAACTATGTGCGGCACCCCACCCGCTCCATTTGCCACTCCAATTTTTATTTGAAAAGAGTTTTTTTTTTTTCCACAATAAACGTATAATAGATGACTGATTTAGTAATAACAATATAGATGTAATACAAAATCTAAAATTCTTACTATTCCGACATGCTTTTACTTAGATGCAACATAAAAGTATAGTTTGTTAGTAGAATACAAAATAAATATTCATTTTCCAAAAATATTAAAACATATAGGAATAAATAAAACGAATACAAGAGTCAAAGCCACAGCGAACAAGGTGGTTCAGGGGGACATGGGGGGGGACATTTTGCCAATCGGGGCACAACCAATCCCTAGCTATTGTTGGCTAGTACAATAAAAGTCTACAAGTCACTGATGTGCATGGATAGTGAAACTTACTGCAATGTCATTTATTTGACTTGTACCTCAAGTAGTAACTTTCAGGATAAAATATATATATATATATATATATATATATATATATATATATATATATATGAAGCATAAAGTATTGCTCACCTGGTGCAATGTATCCATAGGTGCCAGCAATATTTGCAGTGAAGTTAGATGAGGACTCATGATTCAGAAGTCTTGCTGTGCCAAAATCTGATACAAAAGCTTGCATTCTGCTATTCAATAAGATGTTGTTGCTAGATATGTCTCGATGAACAATTGGCCGAGTGCAATCATGGTGCATGTAAGACAAAGCATGTGCCACATCGCAGACGAGATCGACTCTTTTAGACCAATCCATTTCTACTGCTTCGACGTCATCTCTTAAAACACAGAATAGACTCCCATTTTCCATGTATTCATAAATCAAGAACATGCATCGCCTGTGTAAGCAAAAACCATGGAGCTTGATAATGCTTCTATGCCTTACTTCTGTCAAGTGTTTCACTTCATTCCGAAAACTCTTGTCGAAGGATGGATCCTGTGCTTCAAGACGATGAAGTTTCTTCAATGCCACGACTTTCCCATTGGGCAATCGCACTCTATAGACGCTACCATAACCACCAGTCCCAATGCAATATTTGAGGTCGAAGTCCTCCGTTGCATTGATTATGTCTTCATATGCAATCCTCCCATCATAATTCCATATTGATAAGAAATTTCCATCTTTCTTTGTAGTCTCAGGTTGCACGCTCTTTGTTGCACGTTGAAATCGGAAGCAAGATAGGAAACGTCGAAATCGGAAGCAAGATACGATGACTATACAGGAAATGAATGTTGCAGGCAGCGGAATGATCATCATGTAATGAATTGTGCTGGACCTTCTTCTATACTGGTACAAATTTTTGTTGCCAAGAAAAGCGGTATCAGGAAAAGCAGCACTGAGATTATCTGGAATTGGGCCCTTGAATCGATTGTATGATAAGTTGAGGTTATTTAGGGAAAACAATGATTTACACGTGGCAATTGAGCCAGAAAGAGAATTGTTGTGAAGGTCCAGACTGTACAAGTAGCTCAGTTTCTCAAGTTCAACAGGGATTTTCCCAACTAAGTTGTTCAAGCTCAAATCTAGATGCTCGAGACGTCTTAAATCTCCTATTTCGAAGGAATAGTTCCACTGAGTTTGTTTCCTTGCAAACAGAGATTACTCAAGCTCGTCAATTTCCCTATAGAAGACGGAATGCGACCATCTAATTCGTTTGACGTAAAATTGAGGTATTGTAAAATTTGCAAGCGACCCAACTCAGGAGGAATAGAGCCACTGATGTGATTAAAGCTGATATCAAGATATTGAAGCGTAGTGAGCTTTTGGACACAGGGAGGCAACTCGCCAGTGAGAGAATTTGAGAACAACTTAAGCTTTGTTAGCCTCGACAAAGTACATATTTGAAGGGGGATTTTGCCGGTCAGTCCATTAGAAGAGAGATCAAGAAAGGTAAGGTTTGGAAGTAGAGAGAAGTTCATTTTGCTGAAATTACCTCCTATTCGGTACTCATATGGCAAGACAATCCTTTCAATGCTCCCAGAGGCGTCGCACCTTACCCCAGGCCATGCACGATGAGGTGAGGTGGTGTTGCTAGTGACGGAGGGAGGCCACCACCCGCTGTGGAGAAGTGCACTTGCCTCTGACTCAATAGAGGGTGCTGGTGCTGCAACAATCGAATTGTAGAAGGAGAAAACTATAGTAATTAGTACAGCTAAGGACATGTTGCAAATTACGCTTATCATGTTGCAGCCTTAGTCACTTGTTATTTCCATATTCAATGGACTACGGCACTTATAAAGTAAAGCGAGACGTTAGACTAACGCGTCAAAGGAAACACAATTTCCACGTTCACGCGTTATCTTTTTATTGACTTGACACTTACTGTAACTCTTTTACTCTTTCCTCCCTTCCTTTTTCTTTTGAGATGACGGAGTTGCCATCAATTCGTAGGGCTGTAAAAGGGGAACTAATTACTACACATTGCTTCATCAAGGACTATTAAAAAAAAAAAAAAAAAAACAGATCTTCTTCTGTTCTCGTAAATTCCTGAAAGAGTTGGTAAATACTAATGATACATGGATCTTCATCATGTATTATTTTATGCAACATAAAATGAGCGATAGCTATTGATATGGATAAAATCACGAGTCGAGTGTTGTGACATGCTCGGCCTTCGATGCTTCACACCATCTCTTGCTTGATAAAATTGAATGATATAAAGACTAGTAATGTTATAACTTTTAAAATAATCATTTAAATGTCATAATTTTTACCTTACTTAAGTTACATAGATGATTTTTTTACTAGAAATTCGTATGTGGCATTGATTCCAAGCAAATCAATTTGATGATTTAATATTAAATTAATACCACAATGAATTTTCAAGTTAGGAAAATCGTTGTTGTAATTTTAGATCTTCGATTTGTTATGCCACTAATTTTCAAGCAAACAAAATATTCTGCTCTTGCAAATCTCTTAATTTCGCAATTTTGTGATTCAATTAGAATCTAAACAAGCATACCAGCCAAAAGAAAAAGATTTAAACGATGTAAGGATGGATCTTGTGCACATCCATCAAGAAGTCATGATCTGTTAGGGTTTTACATGTGTTGACTTTGGATCAGTACGTGGTCAATGGTTCATGGGAAGTCAAGGTCTTTATGAAACTTCTACTAGGTGATTGGCCCTAAAAATTTCTAACCCACCGTAAGGGAAAAGTCATGGACCAACTTTCAGCCTTTTCTTTTTTTGACTAACAAGCTTTCAACTTAGAAAGAGAAAGATTCTTGCAATTCCAATCACACTATAAATACCAAAGCATGCTGTGCATCAACGATAGTGATCCTATTCGAATTATTTGTCAAAACACAAAGTAGACTTCCTCTTCCATCATGTACTCATAAATCAAGAACACACATCGCTTTGTGTAAGCAGAAAACATGAAGCTTCATTATGCTTTTATATCGTACTTCTATCAATTGTTTGACTTCATTTTATAAGCTCTTGCCAAAAGATGGATCCTCTGCTTCAAGACGGTGAAGTTTCTCCAATGCCATGATTTTCCTTGGGCAATTGCGCCATATAGACACTACCGTAACATCCACTCACTATGCAATATATAATATTGAACTCTTCCGTTGAATTTATTATGTCTTCATATACAATTCTCCCATCATTATTCCTCATCGACAAGAAACTTCCATGTTTCTCTAATGTCTCTGATTGCATGCTTTTGTTGTACATTGAAATACAAAGTGAGGCATAAGAACTAGATGGGAAATTAGATAACTGAGATTATCCAAACATATCCATTAATAAATGTCCAAAGTTCAACAAGAGCCATAATTTCGGATGAACAAAACTAAATTTTTCTGGTGGACCATATAAAATTCTCCAGTCTCACTCAAAGGTTAACTCCCAATTATTTAAGGAGTACCTTTATGTTTCTGAAATTGGTTATTATTGCTTTGAGGACGCTGTTGTTGTTGAATAATTGAACTTCTGCCGGCCCTTCTAATCATCCACTAATCCATTTATAACTTCCATTTTAATTATTTCGTTTAATGTCCCAAAAGATTGCTGAGAAATTGCAAGAAACTGCAATACGAAAACTATCTGTTGAATTTGTATGGTCAGTGGAACAAGACGACTCAAGTCAAAAATAGCTTCCGAAATACTTTGCCTGAGTTCAATTTTGGCAGCCCCAAAACCAATTTACAATTTTTCCACCCCATCCATATCTTTCAAGAGTCTTCTTTAATTTGATTTCTTTGAGCCACATGTAATAGGTTGTGTTCAACCAAAATGAACGGAAAACCGCTGGCGGTGAATAAAATTTGAAAATTTGCGTCAATTATTGAGTAAATAAAAACGA
Source organism: Eucalyptus grandis (assembly GCF_016545825.1). Lineage (NCBI taxonomy): Eukaryota > Viridiplantae > Streptophyta > Magnoliopsida > Myrtales > Myrtaceae > Eucalyptus > Eucalyptus grandis. Next base: position 11,273,882 of record NC_052619.1, on the reverse strand, counting down.
TGACGGTAATGAAGTTTTTATTAGGAAAATCAGAAAAGATTCAACGATCTGGTCCTTGAAATCACGCATGAACTAATTGTACTTAGATTCTATCAAAAAGTACCCTACACTATGAAATTCATCCAAGATACCGATTTCTTCTTATGTATCAAGAATGTACTTAGTCAATTTAGCTGTTAAGTAGACCCTGTAAATGTTAATGTGTCAATTAGATTTTTTCGGAGCTGCATCAATGAGATTGCATGGAAGGGCTTGATCATTGGCATTTTTCAAGCCAAAAAAGCTTCAGAAACTTGTTTCATTGTCAGTTGTAACTTTGGGTCTGCACTTAAGCAAGCAAGCGCCAGAGAAATCACTTGAACAATGTTTCTCGCAACTGAACTCTTTTTGGGAATGGGCAAGCGCAGGTCTATCATATCAATTAACATCACATCTTATCCTTCTGAGGTCAATAGCACCGAGATGATCTTTGCCAGAAGCTTGCCCATCAGTGTTTCCATCGCCACAACTCTGAAGCTACATACATCAAATTTCTCGTTAACCACCAAACTGTAAGCGAGCTCTATGAAAAAGAGAGAGAGTCACAAACTTATAGTCATATCTCTAGAGTTAGAACCTGGATATCAGATATGAATTTTAAACTAGTTATCAATCAACATTTTCTGTTACAAATGAGGGACACCTGGATGTCAATCAAAGCCTTCAACACGTATCATCATTGAAATCTTGCTCTTAATGATCGATAGCATAGGAACTTATTTACCAACTTGGTACAATGACTGCATGAAATAAACATATCTTCTATTGAATCAAAGCTAGGAAATAAGAAAACTTTCTCATAAAATTTTGACCAAAACAACCTGTGAAATTGTCACTCTGTTTAGAAATTGTTTGGGCTATTGGATGAATAAGGCAAGGTCTAAGCAGCAGGAATGCCCAAATCTTTATGTATTGAAATTTAGCATGAAAGAAGGCTATAAAAGTTATTGTTGTTGAGAAGACATTCCTTAAAAGATTTTGAAGATTGACAAAACTTATCCATAGTAAAGACTTTGTTTATGATGAAAAGTATTTTTCAAATAGAAAGTCTAATAGGATACAATCAAATGATTTCATTCAGATTTAGAGTCGTGGCTAGGATTTCCTTCCTTATGTATTCTATCAAAAGGAAGGAGACTATTCTTGTGCAATAGCTAGTAACAATTAGCTGGATTTCTTGCCACATTTATAAGGTGTTTCAAAAGGAAAGTCTTCAAACAATTCATCGAAGATTAAACCCTCCTAGAACAATCTTATTGAGACATTTTATTCTTTCTAAGTAAAGGCTCTTGACTCATGGAAACCCGAACTATTGTATGGGCACCAGAATCTATGGGAAGCCTCATTCTTGGCGATCTTGAAGCCATCAGACCTTTTTGACAAGATCCAGGCCAACAGGTAGATTGGATGTATTATCCTTTTGAAGATATGTCCAACGGTTAGCTTAGACTAAAAGGGAATTGAAGCTTGCAATTCCAAAGTCCGAACAGTATTCTGTGATTAAATTTATTCATCTTTGTGAGCATCATTGTGTAAGCATTTAGAGCTCGAGAGTGTGTGAGGAGTGATACACACGAGCTTCAGTTTAGATAGCTCAGATTTTGTAACCTCTAATTGGTTCTCTTTTGTAGATTTCAGCCAATAGATTGTAGTCCGGGAGAGTAGACATAGGCTTGCAAAAGCCGAATCACTATAATCTTGTGTGTGCAATTCTCTATCCCTATCTCTTTAATTTTTTGATAGAATTGCACATCGGTAAAATTTGATCAACTCTTTCCATCTCTAGTGGTGTTTCATTGCAATTTCTATTAAGATATTTTTTTTTTTCGCACAATCACCTATTCACCCCCTCTAGGTGATAGTTATAGCCATAACATATATTAGTTTGATAAGGCCAACTAAACAAGTTCTGGAATGCATAAGGGGGGCTGTAACGACGTTGATTATCGTCATAACACTCTTTTTCAGTAAAACTGATGGTTTTATATGAGATGGGCTTAAGGCTCGTCCGCCCATGCTAGGCCCAAAAGGCCCGGCCCACAGGAATAGGGCCCGTGGATGGGGGAAGATATAAAAGGGAGGAGAGAGAGAGAGATGACACCTGTAGGAAAAACGTACGTCTTCTTCTCTCCCGCGCGCTCTCTCTCTCCAAAAAGAAAAAGAAGAAACAGTAAGGCATACGGCATTTTCTTCTTCCCTTCAAGGCTTCATCGGATCGAACAGGGGCCAGATTTTCTTCCTCTTATCGGCGTCGGTGTCTAATCTGTGGCTAACAAGGTACGCTCGAATCTGTGGTGTGCTTTACGATCGATGATACGTGTTTATCCCGAGCTTCGTCTTCCGCATTGATTTAGGGGTTCGATTTAGTGTCGAATCCGCTTTTCAAGGATCCGTTGTTCCCAACACTGGTATCACAGCCCTAGTTCACGTTTTCCCGACCTGTTTGATGTTTTTGATTGAATTTTCGCGAAAAAAATCGGCCGGCACGGATCGGGGCGAGAAATCCCGACACCCGAGTGCTGTTCGCCCATTTTTCCGAGTTTTTGCAAGTCGAAATCGAATTCTGATTATATAGGGAGAAAGGGCTCGTCGAGACGAGTCCGGGGACAGGTTGTGCGCCGCCGGGCGACGCCGCACGCGCCCATACGCGCGGCCGGAAGGCGCTGCGCGTGGGCGCGACGCGCCCGGAAGCGCTGGCTCGCCCAGCGCGTGCGCGCCACCGGCCGGCGAACCGGCACGCGCTGGTCGACGGACATGACGCGTCGATGACGTCAGCAATGACGACGTTTCGCCGGGCGGTCACCGGCCGGCGACCCGACCGGCGATCCAACCTGACCCGAACCGCGGACACCGGCACGCGCGCGCACGTGCCGGATGACGCCTGCGTGACGTCAGCCGCGCACGCGCGCGGCACGTGCCGTCCGTTCGCCTGAATCGCCGACCTGTCCGTCCGGTCCGACGACCACGACCGTTGACCCGTTGACCGTTGACCGAAAAAAAAAAAAAAAATTGTTTCTTTTTCAATTATATCTGTATAGGTAATCCATTTTTTATTCTGCATTTGTTGCATGAATCATGGAAATTTATGTATTTTCCATTTTGTTTAATTGTGGATTAAAAGTGATCCATTTTAGTTCTGCATTTGTTGCAGGAACTATGATGCGTTATGCACGGATACCTGCAATCCCAAGAACGGACGAAGAAAGAGCTAGACTGAAAAGGCTGATGAAAGAGTTAGGCGATTATCGGTGGCTTGATGGTGATTTAGTATCACACATGGTCAAGGTCAATCGATGATACAAGAAATCATCGGAATGGTTATCTTATGCCGAACTTTGAGATGGTGCGGTTTTGATGGACACTCTTCCACTCCGAATGGCAAGCAAAGTGTTAGATCGGCTATGGGAGGTCAACGTGGTCCCGGATTACAGGGGGCTAGTGGAAGCTTTTGTAAGAGAGTACTATAGGATTGAGTTGGCCAAAACTTCAACCCTTAGATTGAGCACCACATGGCCCAGAGTGAATGCGCCTTGGTGGCGACATGAGAGCTCTCCAAAAGTTTTTTCATGGTTGGCAAATGTGCCTTCGTTTTCTCGAGATGTTTTGGTGATAGATTAGAAGGGGCATTCCTATTTATTTCTTAGATTAGTTTGAGATGTTATTGAGTGTGAATATCTTTTTCTAAGTTGATATTTTCTTCTGTGTATATTACTTAGTGTAATGGATTGTTGTATTATGTGAAAGCATAGTTATTCTATTGGATATTAAATTATCTGTTGCTTTATGTTATTGCTGGTTGCTGTGGGTAATTAGCTGTGAGTAGTTTAGAAGTTTTTGTAGCTTCATAGAATTGATTTTGCATATAACAATCATATTAATGATAGTTTTAAGTTAGGATTTTGGAGGATGATTGGAAACGTAGTGACCTTTTGATTCTAAAACCTTACTTGAAATTGTTCATTAATATGATGGGTCTGTGCAAAAGGGATGCATAAATGATATGCATTAATTATTCGTGCATATAAGTCTGATGTGTTCAGATTGATGGATTCAGCAACTAAGAACGTAATTGCTGATGTGAACGGCAACAATTGTGGAATATTGAATATGAAGATTCAATATGTGCTGGAAAAGCTAGAAGCACTAGAAGCTCTTGACCATGTTATGTGCGCCACCTTGAGCTGGTAAAGGACCGCTTGACGGCATGTGAGCCGAAAATAGATATTGGCTATGCTGGTCCTAGCTCATAAATGGCTTTGAGCTCTAAGCGCAAGCGTATTGATTCGTTCAATATGTGGGAATGCAAAGGATCAAGTCCTTATTGCAAGAGATCAAGAATTAACCAACACAAGAGAGGAAAACGTCCTCAAGTGAAGAAAATGTCAAGGGTGAGGTGTTACAATTGTGACAAGAAGGGTCACTATGCTCACGACTGTTGTGAGCCGAAAAAAGTAAACACCTCTTGTACATTTGAGAACTTTGATTATGTGTCAAGTTCTGAATTATTAGCTGAATCCAATCCTTTGTGGACTGTAGATTCAGGAGTAACAGATCATGTAGCGAAGGATAGAGGATCCTTCGTGGAATTCCGACGAGTACTAACTGGAACTAAGTGGATCTATGTAGGAAATAACTCCAGAGATGAAGTTAAATCGATTGGCACTTGCCAATTGAACATGCGTGGTGGACGCAACTTGTTCCTACATGATGATCTATATGCTCCGGAGATTCGTCGAAATTTAAGTGTCTGTTTTGGTGTTGGTTAAGCTTGGTTTTAGTGTGAACTTCCGTAATAGCGGTGTAGATTTGTATTTGGATACAAACTACTATGATTGTGGTCACTTTCTGGATGGTTTTATTGTACTGAATGTTGACTGTGGTGATGTCAATATTTGTTATTCCCTCATTTCACGTCTTTTACTTCATGTGATAATGATGTGAATGTGTGGCATGCTAGACTTGGTCATATTGGCCAACAATGTATAAATAGACTAGCCAAAAAGGGCTTGTTGGGCAACATTGAAAAAGTCGATTTGCCTAGATGTTAGCATTGCCTAGTAGGGAAAACGACAAGGAAACCATTTGGAAAAGATAAAGAGCTGAATTTCCTCTGCATTTAATCCATTATGATGTCTGTGGTTCAATGAATGTGAGAAGAATGCATGGGGCTGTTTATTTCATCACTTTTATAGATGATTATACTCGATTCGGATATATCCATTTGATTTCTTATAAATTTGAAGCATTATGTTGTTTCAAAAGGTTTATGAACTTGGAAGAAAATCAATTAGACAAGAAAATAAAAGTATTGAGATCCGATCGAGGTCGAGAATATTTATCGGATGAGTTCAGAAAATAATGTGATGAAAAGGAATAGAAATACAGTTGTCTATTCCATATACTCCTCAACAAAATGGTGTTGCAGAGAGAAGAAACAGAACCCTACTGGAAATGGTTAGGTCCATGATGGCGCATGCTAACTTACATATCACTTTTTGGAGTGATGCGTTATTAACTACTGCCTATATACTTAACTGGATGCCTTCCTAATTAGTTAGTTCCACTCCATATGAGTTATGGACAGGTAGAAAACCGGACTTAAGTTTTCTTAAGTCATGGGGTTGTACTGTCTATACTCATGAGTCATCTCACAAGTTTGGGAAATTGGGTCCTAAAGGAAATAAGAGTATTTTAATGAGATACTCCGAACACTCGAAAAGGTATGTGTTCGTAGGTGAGCAGGAAAGTTGGAGTATAACTGAATTTGAATCACGGGATGTCACATTTTTAGTGGATGAATTTCCTAAGAAGGGCAAAATAGGGGAAGATTGTTCCCTATTTGAAACCTTGGATCAAGATAATGATATTGGTAGGTTCGTCCAAGTGGGAGTAATATGAGAAGTGATGAATTGAATTCAACTCATTCTCAATTACAATTACATGATGAGATGATATCGTCATTATCTAATCCGAGTGGGAGCATAATGGGGAATGATGTGCTAAGTGTACAATCTCCCATATAGCGAACAAGTCGCCAAAGTATTCCCCATCGACATTTTGACATTGAAGGAGAAACTTTTATGATTGCTCCACAAGATGAGGATGAGTCAAGAAATATTAATGAGGCTCTGAATTGCCCTAGTAAGGAAAAAAATGGATTCATGTAATGGAAGAGGAAATTGAGTCAAAGAAATCAAACCAAGTTTGGGAAACTGGTTGATCTTCCAAAAGGACACAAAGCTATTGGGAACAAGTGGGTTCTCAAAATAAAGCAAAAGACTGATGGCTCGATAGAAAGGCATAAGGCTCACCTTGTGGTTAAGGGTATAATCAATAGGAATGAATTGATTATGAAGAAACATTTTCTCCTATAGTGAGATTTACCTCGATTCGCATTATTCTGGCAAAAGTGGTTAGTATGGATCTTGAGTTACATCAAATGAATGTAAAGACTGCTTTCCTCAATGGAGAATTAGAGGAAGAAATATATATATATATATATATATATGGAACAACCTGCTGGTTTCATAGTGAAAGGCCAAGAAGAAAAGGTATGTCGACTTTGGGGGTCGATATATGGCCTTAAGCAGTCGTCAAGACAATGATATATACGTTTTCATAATGCCATAATGGCATATGATTTTACAATGATAGATGAGGATCATTGTATATATATCAAAAGATTCAAAGGTCTATTTGTGATCATATCATTATATGTTGATGATATATTAATTGCCAGAAGCAATATGGAGCTTGTCAATACTGTCAAAAGTTGGTTGTCTTCTAATTTTGAATTGAAGGATATGGGATTTTAAACCCATGGACACTCCTATTGCAAAAGGTGAAGGATTGAGCCATAGATTGTGTCCAAGGACTCCACAAGAGAAGGAACAAACTAAATATGTTCCTTATGCTAGTGCTATTGGGAGCTTGATGTACGCTATGATGTGTACAAGACCTAACATATGTTATGCAGTTGGAATGGTGAGTAGATACCAATCCAATCCAGGTTAAGCACGTTAGAAAGCCGTTAAATGAATACTAAGGTATCTAAAGGGGACTGCTGATTATACGTTGAGTTAATTATGGAAAGGATTTGCAACTCAAAGGCTATTCTGATGCTGATTGGAGAGGAGATTTAGATGAAAGAAAATCTACCTCTGGGTTTGTTTTCTTACCGAATAATGGCACCATATGTTGGAGCAGTAAGAAACAAAAGTGTATAGCCTTGTCCACGATGGAAACTGAGTTCGTGGCATTATCAGCAGCAGTATAAGAAGATGTTTGGCTTAAGAGATTATTGGATCATTTAGGTGTTATTTGAAGTGCTGCAGATTCATTGTTGGTTAACTGTGATAGCCAAGCAGTAAAAGCGTATACCAAAGATCCAAAATATCATGGCAAGACCAAACATAAAGATACCAAGTATACTTTTGTCAAGAATATAATTGCACGAAAAGATGTGAACTTAAAGTACATACTACGCATAGAATGGTAGCAAATCCTATGAAAAAGCCAATACCTAGATATGTGTTTTGTGGCCATATGAAATCTCTAGGATTGCGTAGAGGATGATGTACTAGATTATAATTTCCCTGAAGTGTTCACATTTGATGAATTTGTGTTTTTCATCATTAATGCCTATGAATCTTTGTTTGATCTTTATGCATCTTAATGCTCAGTGCATTACTTTAACTTGAGAAAGTATGTCGGACAGATATAAGATTAGCCCACTCACACGGGTAATCGCCTCTATTTACTGTGTGATAAATAGAGATGAGACTGTTTTTTAAGCTTATTATCTAGGTGATAATCGAGAGCTCAAGCTTAAAATACGTATGTCGCCTTAACTGGGTGTTAAGATGATGACATAATACTTACTATGTCCGAAAGTAAAATACCCCACATATTTTACTTTATCTGTCTATGATGCCGATGTGAGTTCGATGAATTTTGTGAATGAGTAGATACGTGAACTCAAGTTAGACATTGGGTATGTCTGAACTATCATCTGTACGGTATTGAAGGTGTAGACATACGCTCCATGGGAAATGAGTTAATACCGTAATACGTATTTCATACTACGTATGCATGAAACGACCAATAAGAGTGGCAAAAGTTTGATCTCAACTTTTATGTCATGTGAGACTCTTGAGGAAAAGAGTTCCTCAATTTTTAGTCCCCTCATGACTTTTACTTATTCTCAATATTTATATTTAATGTTTGCTATCTTAGGATGTTGTCAATGATCATGAGTTTGATTCGATCTAATGGGGCATTTCTAGAAAAGCAAGTTGAACTGAAATTGAGAGTTTGAAGGGAAGAGGAAGATCGATTTTGGAGAATCACATTATAGTTTTGTATTCACCGGTTAACCAATTATGACTGTCTTTGTGATAATCATAATTGTGAATACAATATATATATCATTGTTTGAAAGAGATCAGAGAGATATAAATGTGATCAATCGATCTAGGTACTGCATACTAAATCTACTCGGAGTATGACGCCCATTATGAGCTGCTATATATTCCTAACAGATGTATAGCAACGAGCTCTCAAAGTATGCTGGTCGCACGGATTATTCACCGGTATGAATGTTGAAGAGAGGTAAAGAGAATCATGTTCAACCCACCATGTGCAAGTGGGAGATGATGGTTTTATATGAGATGGGCTTAAGGCCCGTCCGCCCATCTTTGGGCCCAAAGGCCCGGCCCACGGGAATAGGGCCCGTGGATGGGGGAAGATATAAAGGGAGGAGAGAGAGAGATGACACCGTAGGAAAAACGTACGTCTTCTTCTCTCCCGCGCGCTCTCTCTCTCCAAAAAGAAAAAGAAGAAACAGTAAGGCATACGGCATTTTCTTCTTCCCTTCAAGGCTTCATCGGATCGAACAGGGCCAGATTTTCTTCCTCTTATCGGCGTCGGTGTCTAATCTGTGGCTAACAAGGTACGCTCAAATCCGTGGTGTACTTTACGATCGGTGATACGTGTTTATCCCGGGCTTCGTCTTCCGCATTGATTTAGGAGTTCGATTTAGTGTCGAATCCGCTTTTCGGGGATCCGTTATTCCCAACAAAAACCAATTGAGATTGCTCACCTGGTGCTACGTATCCATGCGTACCAACAATAGTTGCAGTGAAATTGGATGAAGAGTCCGGATCTAGGAGTCTCGCTATGCCAAAATCGGACATGAAAGCCTGCATTTCAGTGTTGAGTAATATGTTGTTGCTAGATACATCTTGATGAACAATCAACTTAGCACAACCATGGCGCAAGTAAGACAAGGGGTTCGCCACATCCCGATGACATGCACTCTTTTGGGCCAATCTAGTTCCATCACTTTGATGTCATTTCTCAACGTGGAAAATAAATTCCCCCTCGCCATGTATTCACAAATCAAGAACATGCATCGCCGGTGCAAGCAAAACGTAGAGCCTAATTATGCTCCAGTGTCTCACTTCCGTCAAGTGCTTTACTTTGTTTCTAAAGCCTGGACAATAAAAGTGGACAGAATAAGGACTTTAACTAAATGATAACTTTTGTACAACGCTCATTTGATACCATAAATTTTAAAGTGATCATTAAAGAATTATAATTTTTAAAATAAGATCAAATAAATTAAACAGGTGATTTTTTTTATCGAAAATTCCTATGTGGCATTACTTTTCAGCAAGTCACGTTGATTTTCTATCTGAAGCTCATCAAGCTCACTTGAACGGAACTGTAAACTGTCATCAATTCGAAGCCTCTTGATTTTCTTGCACGTTTATCAAGAGTTTAATTTGCTTAAACAGACAAAAGGCTCATTCTTTCACTTCAGATAGTAAACCCAAACTTTCCGGCTAAAGTAATCAACGAAGGTTAGTAACTTAGTATACATGTGGCACTTCCTTTCAAGACGAAAATTAATTTATACGATTGATTGTCTCTTTACATTGGATTTACTCTGATTCCGCAACATCGTGATTGCGAAGTGGCAGGCCCTCCATCCATCGTAAACTCTGAAATAATGATTGATTCAAGTAGAATCTGAACAAATTCAATAAGTGAAGGTCTTTGGCGAGTTCACACCTCAAAAGTCAACAAGCCAAGGACTTCGGACGTGTATTGATTGCTGGACCAACACGGTTCGTCTAGAGTAATCCGTGGTTTTTTGTTGTTTTCGCTATGTCGGATCCTTAGCCATCGAAAAGGAAACGTTGGTCAATTTGCCGTCTTTAATTGAGTAGCAAGTCCTCCACTAAATAGAAACTATCCAGAATAACACGTAGTGAATATCCTTATGTTGCCTAATTTTGTGGCCACAACAACACATTATCATTTATCATGCATTCCGATCTTACTAAAAAGACGAAAAATAAACGACTGTCTGATGAAGGCTTCTCACTCCTCAGTAATTGCTACTTGAGTAAATTCTAGCCTCGCTAGTATAGAGAAAGTTTGACATGACTTAAAAACTGCAGAAGCAGTAAACTTGATACGCTCAACCATGTTCGCCAATTCGCAGCATTATTGTATCAATCAACTCCTCAAATTGTTGGAATTGATCTGCTAGTATTGGGACAAGGACTTAATGGTCCTTGCTCTTTTTTTAGGCTTGACGAAGTTTCCGTTGATCCATCTTCCTACCATACTCCTTGATTATTTTTTTGGAGCAGCGCACGTGAGATTGAATAGAAGGGCTTGGCCAACGTTAGTTTTGGAGCTAGAAAAGCCTCCAAAACTTGTTTGGTTGAGGGCGGTGACTTATATCACTTCTAAGGCAAGCAAACGCCAGAGAAACTACCAAAACGATATTTCTTGCGATAGAATTCTCTCTTGGGATTGGCAAGCACAGGTCAAATATTTGGTGTAGCATAAAATCTTCTGTCACGCTTCGATCCTCGGGCACGCACACATCATTCTCACTTGGTCGATTTTATAATGCGATATCCCAAGACTAAGTATCGCCAACCCTTTCATTTTTTAAGACATGCGGAAAGCGATTATAAATCCCCAGAATGATAAATCGATGGGATAGAAAAGTGTTTGACACCTAAATTTTTGCACAATTTTTGGGTTAATAAAAAAAAAACACACACACACACATGGCATATAGTTTAGAAACATTTTATTTAATTTTAGGCCGCCGGTGAAAGGAAGATTTTTCACATATTCTGTTCAGATTTTTCATATTTTTAGGTAATATACATTAAGGGGTGTATTTTGTGCAAAGAGAGAATTTTTTCTGGATAGAATATGCGAGAAATACGAAAGGGAATATTGCGCGGGGTATGTATATTTCAACAACATATTTAGTATAGATATCGTACATGGCAAAAAAGGAAAAAATATATGTCGTGAGGATACATTTTTGGACCTATAAAATACATTACGCGCAAAGTAAAAGGGATTCTTTTCGGTTGGGTGAAAAAGAACACCAAAAAAAAAAAGTGAAAAGTAAGTGACGTAAGAGAGAGAAAAAGTAAAAAAAAAAAGGGTGAAACCCTAATCGGGGACTGTTCATCTTCCCCAAGGGTCCCCCGACCCCGCCGGCGCCGCACCGGCGCCGTATCTCCGATCGCGAGCCCCAGCGCCCGAAGCTCGTGCCCTCCCGACGTACCGCTGCCGCATCTCCGTTCGCGAGCCCCGGCGCCTGTCGACCCAACAGATCGGTCCCGTCGCCTGCAGCTCTCAGATCTGGCGACGATCTGACGTTTCTGCTGCCCCGCCGTCGCCGATTCGCCGCCGACCTTCGCCAGTTGCAATCGCCGACCGCTGCCCCCGCGCCGCTGCGGCCGCACCACCACCGATCCGCCTCCACCGCGTCCGCCAGCCCCCGCGAGCAGCGCCGCCGCCCTGTCAATCCGTTGTCGGAGCTGCAACCCGAAGCTCGTGCCGCCCCGACACCGCCTCTGCTCGCCGCCTGCAGATCTGAGATCCCCATAGCAGCCGATCCAGATCCGACGCCGTCCCTGCCTCCTCGTCCCCGCTGCGACCCAACGACGTCGCCGGACGCCGCGCCCTACAGCCAGATCTAGACATCGGAGCTCCTCGCCGCAGCCGCCCGAGGCCCCTGCAGTCCCTGCAGTGCCCCACCGTTCGAAGCCCGCGGCCCGACGACCCACGATCCGCGATCCGCGCTCCGTCTCCGTCTTGCCTCTGCCCGCGAAGTCGCTGCCGCTGCCAAGCCGAGATCCAGACGCCAGAGCTCCTCGCCACGCAGCTTTCCCCCGCGACGCCCCTCGCCGGAGAATCTTGCCGGCGATTCCCCAAAAACTGGCGGCCAAGATTTCTTTTTTTTTTTTTTTTTTTAAATAAAAAAGAAAAAAAATTAAATTAGGTATTTTTGCTTTACTTTATTAGGCAAGTTTAGGTTTTTCTTTACTTTTTTTTTATTATTATCACTTTATATGTTATTTTCTTTGGTTTAATACCTATCTCGCATAATTGGAAATCTCAACATATTACATATCACCCGATTAAGAACCGCGGGGTTTTTTATTTCATATATAAGGCTTTAGATAAATTGATATTTTGATCTTTAAAGAGGCTAAGATTAATTTATCGATTTTACTAGCGAAATATTTTCTTTTGATCTCGAACGATGTGTGATATTTTTGATGATTTTGAATGAGTTGTCTCGTCTTAATTGCCTTGTTTATCTTGAGATATGTTTGGGTTAGAATATTACATAGTTTACATGTTTAGAATAGGAATTTTATTTCAACTTTAAAAAAAAATCAAAATCAAAGTTGCTAGATTTTAATTTAGGTTGCATGTTTATTAATTTTGAAAATTAGTAAAAAAACAACAAAAAATCATCATGCATATGTCATGTAGAATTATGGCATATTTTGCACGTCATTGCATATTATGGTTAAATTGCACTTAATTTAATTTTAGATAATATTTGTTTTAATTTATTATAAGTTTAGGTATTTTTAGATATATTGCATTTTAGGATTATTTAGGTTAAGATAATGTTTTAGTTTAAATTAGGGTTTGACTCAACCTAATTCCTAATATAAATTAAATAGGATCTTAATCTAATTAGGTAATTTTCACATTTCACTAAATTTCGAATTTCATGAAAAATATAAATAAAAATGTCATAGGTTAAATTAGTTTTATTATTTAGGATAAAATGCATTCTTTTAGGAAAAGGAAAAAATGTCATATGCACGTCATTAGGGTTAGATTCATTGAAATGCATGTCATTTAGTATTTTTGCTAGGCCCATTTAATTAGAAATTACATGTCATTAGGATTAGGTCATTTAGTTAATATCGCATTGCATATTGCATGATTTTCATTAATTAAGTGAAAACAAAAAAAAGAAATTGCGTGTTGATTAGAAACCATATCTAGGGTTATTGATGTGGATTTTAATTTAACATTGTAGATGCTTTCGTTGCTTGGAGGTAAGTTTTTGCAATTTATTTATTGTTTATGCGAGTGTTAAATTGGTGGTTTGTGCATACGCATGATAACCTCACATGTTAGGGAAATAGATTTAAAATCCATTCAATTTGTTTGCCAAACATTTTGAAAATAAAAGAATGGTACCGAAGGCGTTAGAAAAGTCTAGCGTAACCAAATCCTCGAACTCATAATCTGGTTCGTAGGAGTAAAGTAAATCTCCCATTACTTTACTTTGGTTCTAATCGACCCACCAAAAATAGATTAGTTGCGACTCCGATTAAAAAATCAATTGCATGCTAAGAACTTGAACCTAAGTCACGAATTGGTATGGGCTTGGGAGGCTCGAGAGTTAAGTTTAGCTAACAATCCATTAGCCAAATCTAGGTGGTTTACACCCGAAAAATTGGTCACGACAAAAAGCAATGCCATATTTTTCATATTGAAACTTATAACCAAACTTTTATACAAAACACAAACCAAGTACTTCATAATTATTCACATCAAAATGGAGTTCTCAAAAGAAGATGGAATCTCAGTCCATCCGGGCCATACTCAAGGCCCCTCCCGGGATTATCTTCTTCTTCCAAAATTCTTCTCCTCAGGTTTCACCTCAGAGTTCTCTTTCTCAAATTCCTCCTCCTTAGCTCCTCATCGGGGTCCTGAAATGTTTTCCCCAAACTGGGATGAGACTACGTCTCAGCAAGTTCTACCCCACTAAGGCCTGATTAGTAAACCATTATACTATAGGCTGCCTAAACACGCACAGGGCAGAGCACTTACCTTGGCTTCAGATTCCACCTGCATATTAACACAGTTCAATAGGCACCCAAGCAATCACATCACAGATCGATATCTCGATCAATCGACCCAGTCGATCACACGCCAACCAGACCACTCACGGTCATTTCCATTCAATCCGTCATTTCACAACATCAGATCAAAGCAATGATCAATCGACCTAATCGATTACATGTCAGTTTGACCATTTCTAGGTCATCTCACTCCACACCATATAATCCCCAATAGTACACTCAGTCACCGAGCTACAGTAATGCTCTCGGGCGTCCATTCGCCAAAGTGATGTACAATACACACTTTATGTGCAGACTTTTAGGTATTCCAATTAGTTTCAACCACATGGGCACGATACTCGACACACAGAAATACGGCCATGCAGGCACGATCTACACCACACAAGCACGATCTACGCCACACAGGCACGATCAACTATCGCCACACAGGTATGATCAACTATCGCCACACATGCATGATCAATTATCGCCACACAGGCATGATCAATATTCAACAATTTGCGTGCATTCTCTAAGGCATCCTACATGCCAAAACAATGTAACAATCGCCGAGCTCCATCACACAGCATTTCTTCTAATCTTTTATCATCATCGATAAAATATCGTGCGTGGGTATACGAATGGCCTTAGCCGAAATATAATAATTTCATTTCTACAAATTCCACCATTATTTGCGTCCATCAAAACACTTTTGGTGCTGTCACAACCGACACCCGATTATTTTCCATTAATTATCCAAATTTATTAATCCGGGGAAAATAATCTTATAATCACAATTAATTCATTTCAGCACAAAATAAAGCTCGATTAAATAAATGGACTGCATCACGATGATCATCACGAAATTCCGGTCGTCGGATAACCCAACCTTAATTTCCGAAAAATAAATAAATAAATAATTAATTTCGAAAATTAATAATTAATAACAATAAATCCAATTTAGCTCAAAATAAAGCCCATTTAAATAAACGGACTACACCACGATCATCAGCATAAAATTTCGATCACCGGCCATCTCAAACTTAATTTCTGAAAAATAATTAATAATTACGAAAATTAATTAATAAATATTCAAAATTCAATTTAGCTCAAAATAAAGCCCGATTAAATAAATGGACTTCACCACGGTCATCAGCATAATATTTCGGTCGCGGGCCATCCTAGTTGAATTTTCCGAAAATAAATAATTATTTAATTTAATTCCGAAAAATAATATTTAAATACCAAAAATTCCACTTAGGCCCGAAAAGCCTAATTGAAGCCCACTAAGGGTCGGGAAAAATCCTGAGATACTTTCAATAAATAGTAGACCACGTCTACTTGCTAAATGCACATTCAATTAGTCTAATTCGCATCACAATTGACTAATAAATACTAATCCATTCTAATCTAATCACCTAATTACAATTAATTAAACCTAACCAACCCCTAAGCATAATTAGCCAACTAATCAAGGATTAGTGAGATTACTCACCGGAATCACGCGTAAATCGGATCAATCCGACGAGGGCGACGCGAGGAACGATAAACTCCAAAGCGGGCCTCGGGTTCGGGGCCCGGAAACGGCCCAAAACGGGCCCGAAGGGGGCTGGAAACCCACTCGGCCACTCGCTGATCAAGGCTGGCCGAGGCTGGTCTGGCGGCTAGGGTAGCAAGGGGAGGCCGGCGGAGGGCGGGGACTCGGCGGAGTCCAAATGGTGGCGGACGGAGCGTGCGACGGCTAGAAGCGTCGGGCCGAGCTGGACAGCGGCTGGAATTGCACGGGGAAGACGCTTAGGCGCGAGGGGCGGCAGCTAAACGCGCGGCGTCGCGCGGTTGGTGCAAACAGTGGCCCGGCGGCATGCGACGGCGACGGCGAGGCCGCGGCCACGCTCCGGCGTACTTCTTTGGGCTGACGTCGGGTAGAAGGCCGAGGGAAGAAAGAACGGCGGCGGCGACGGCGAGGAGGGTGAGGAGAGGCGAAGGCGGGCGGTGAGCGGTGGGCTGCAGCGGCGGCGGGACGGCGGTGGCGGTGGCGGCGGCAGTCCTCGGCGAGCTGCTGCCCCACTTCTTCTTCCACTTCTGGTTCGGTTCGTTTGCACGAAGAAGAAAGAAGAAGAGAGAGTGACGAGAGAGAGAGTTTGACCAATCAAAGAAAAGAAAAACAAAGAGGGAGACGGCTAAGAGAGAGTCGGTCGGGGGGAGAGGAGAGAGAAAAGAGAGAAAAGGGAGAGAGAGAAAAAGAAATAAAATAAGTCTTATTCTTATTTTTCTTTTCTCTTTCCCTTTCCTTTTATTTTCTTTTGGTCTTCAATTTTTCCTCCGATAATTTCTTTATTGAAATTTCGAACTCGTCAATAATTTGACGGACGATGAGACAGATCCTAAAATGAATTGTGACACGCTCGAATATTCGATTCTCGTAACCAAATTAAATTTCATAGTTAGAATCAATCAAACGCGATTTTAGTCCAATCCAACCAATTGAGTAGCTTTTAGGGATTTTACTGCAAATACATCCCTTAATGGCTTCACCCAATAGGTTAGTTAACTCGTGAGTGATCAGCTCAGAAAGAAAGGACCATAGGCACGTTGACGACATGCACATTTCCATTTATTGAAACGGGGTCGAATTTTAGGATGTCACAATTCTTCCCCTCTTATAAAAATTTCATCCTCGAAATTTAAACCATTACACATTTTGCTCAAAAAGGCGGGGGTACAAGTGTCTCATCGACTCTTCAGTCTCCCAAGTCGCTCCTTTAGTACCGTGGTGTTGCCAGACCACTTTGACCAACGGAATGGTCTTTGTACGCAGAACTTGCTCTTTACGATCGACAATCTGAATCAGGCTTTCAACGTATGACACACGGTCATCCACATCTAATTCCTCGAAATTGAGTACGTGGGTCGGGTCAGGCTCGTACTTCCTTAACATCGACACGTGAAAGACGTCATGTACTTGCACCAATCTTGGCAGCAACGCAAGATGATACGCCAGGTTTCCGATTCTTTAAAGAATCTCAAACGAACCTACGTACCTCGGACTCAGCTTGCCTTTCTTACCAAAGCGCGAAGTTTCCCCTCATTGGTGACACTTTCAGAAATACGTGATCACCAACTTGGAATTCCAAAAACCTTCGACGCTTATCTGCATAACTTTTCTACCTATTCTGCGCTGTCTTTAATCTGCCTCTGATCACTGCCACGACATCTACTGATTGCTGAACTAACTCTGGACCTGTGATTTTCCTTTCCCCGACTTCATCCCAACATACTGGAGTTCTGCACGCTCTGCCATACAACGCTTCAAATGGAGCCATCTTGATACTCTGCTGGTAACTGTTGTTGAAGGCGAATTCCACCAGATGAAGCTGATCTTCCCAACTTCCTTTGAAGTCTATTATACACGCTCTCAGCATGTCTTCAAGAGTCTGAATTGTCCTTTCGACTAGCCATCCGTCTGAGGATGATATGCCGTACTATATAGAAGCTTTATACCTAAAGCACTCTGCAAGCTCTTTCAAAAAGCAACAATAAACCTCGGGTCTCTATCGGATGTTATCATAACCGGCACTCCATGCATACGAACCATCTGATGCACATACAAGTCTGCGTGTCTATCCAGACTTAGGTCCTTTCGAACTGCAATGAAGTGAGCCAACTTTGTCAGCCTGTCGACCACTACCCAAATTGAATCGTTCCCCCTCTGACTCCTTGGTAGTCCGGTCACGAAGTCCATCGTGATATGCACCCATTTTCATTCTGAGATCACGAGAGGTTGTAGAAGTCCTCCCAGCTTGCAATGCTAGGCCTTTACTTGCTGACAAGTCAAACACTTGGCCACATGTTTGGCGATGTCCGCCTTCATACCTGACCGCCAGTAGTGTTGACACAGATTCTGATACATCTTAATACTTCCAAGATTAACGCTGTAACTACTACGATGCAATTCAGATAAAACATCCTCTCTAGGCTCTACATCGTTAGGCACAACTAAACGTCCACGGAACCTTAGTGTCCCATCGTCAGAAGTCTGAAAGTCAGCTTTTCTTTAAGCTCTTGGAAGTTACACTCACATTGATCTGTCCACACGAACTTTTCTTCTTCTTCCAGGAATCGAGTTGTTAACGTTGAGAACCCTTCCATGAACCTTTTGTCATACTCTGCTAAACCCAGAAAACTTCTGATCTCCGTCACGGCTATTGGTCTTGGCCAATCGTTTATTGCTTCTATCTTATTTGGGTTCATGAAGGTTCCTTTTTCCTAAATTCACGTTCACAAACTAATTTGGATGCTCACTGAACATCAAGGCATTCCTTAAGTTAAACCCTTTTGTAGAGAACATCAAAGTTATACATAACCAAAATATTCAAACATCACTTTAGTCAGTGATTCTCCTCATTACAACTTCATTATCACGAACTGAAATTTTATAAACTTGACCAAAATTCCAGTGTGCTACTTTGATAAAGTCACTCTAAAAACGTTCTTCCCCTGATCGGTGCATAGCCGGTTCAATCCTGTCCCCTTCACCATTCTAGTGGTGCTCTATCTGCGGTGCTTTTCCTTTGTCCTTTCCATCAGTGATGGCATATGTCCGTCCTTGAGCCGGAGGTCCGAATGGTCCATCTTGCTGTGCAATTAATGGCGAGAGTCCTCGGTTCTAACCCATCTGTGGCGGTGGTGGCAGCTGTTGTTGTCCCATCTGTCTTTGGGGACAATCTTTGGCTAGGTGGCCGTGCTGGCGACATTCATAGCAAACTCTTGTCCTAGGAAAGCACGGGGCAGATCCATGTTGTCTTCCGCAGAAACGACACACATCAATTCGATTGGGTTTCGACTTTCCAATTTCACCCTCCTTACTGGGCGGGCCTTGGAACCTATTACCAAACATCGGCCTCTTTCCTTGGCGGATGTTGTCTCTACGAGAGCTAAATCTCGATCCAGATGAGGCAGCTCTATCATTCTAATCTCTCTCGACCATCTGAGCCCTCTCATAAAGGTCATTATAATTTCTTAGATTTAGCAAAATCAGTGGACTCCTCAGCTCCGGCCTAAGTCCATCTCTGAATCTTCTCACTCGGTTTGCTGGATTCTCAACTAATTCAGGGGCATATTGCAACAATTCAGCAAACTTCGCCTCATATTGATCCACAGTCATAGAACCTTGGCGAAGGCGCTGGAACTCAACCATTTTCATCTCTCTAGCAGTCTATGAAAAATATTTCCCGTTGAAGGCCTCAACAAAGGCATTCCATTCTGGGGCTACACCTTCGGGAAATATCGCTCCTTGAGTGGTTCTCCACCAAGTACTCGCAACTCCTTCTAATTGGTAGACTGCAAGAATCACTTTCTCAGTCTCGGAGCACATCAATAGAGCAAAGGCTTTCTCCAGTCCTTGGGTCCATAGAGCAGCAGCTTCGAGGTCTCCTGCCCCAGAAAACTTCGGTGGTTTCAATTTCAAAAACTGTTCTACTAAGCTAGGCATCGGTCTCGCAGGCGGGACTTCAACAGTGCGGCGGCGTGCGCGAGGCTGCGCAGCAAAGCATTGGCAGCGCGGAGTAGCGGCTGCAACGACGGCAGTAAAGGCAGCTATTTGGTCCCGGACCTATTGCCCCCATCATCTCACGCATAGCATCCAACATTTGCATGATCCCAACTGTTCCCTGATCAACTGGGGTTGCTACCTCGGCACCAACGGGAGGTGGTGCTATTCCACTCGCGCTAGCCTCAGCTTGCGCTCTACCTCGGCCACCTCGGGCATCGACTCTTGTCGGCGTCCTCGCCCAAGTCACTAAGGACAAGGTCCTCTGCCTAGGAGTTCTCGACTCCTGATCGCTCATGGTGTCACTTTAATCTCGACACCTGCTTCCAATTCAACACCGAATTAGAAACAAAGCGATTCAAACAACAAGCAATTTTAGCACTTAGCTAACACAGACATGCACCAGCATGAATTTAAAGGCCTTTCCTACTAACTATCCCATGGTCAACGCTCCTTATCACTCCAATCTTAAACTTCGCTCTGATACCACAAAAAGGGGATGTCACGCCCCAATCCTCGGGTACGCACACATCCTTCTCACTTGGTCGATTTTATAATGCGATATCCCAAGACTAAGGACGCGCATGATAAAATTTCTGTTTCTCAATTTCTTCGTTTCTGTTCCTCGGAACGAGGTTTGGAGCAATCCGTTTTGTAACGCAATTTGATTTCTCTATTTTCAAAATGATTTCTATTCCGAAATAGAGAAATCAAAGAAATCGAAGCTGAAATTGTTAGCTTCTCGTTTCAAAAGAAATAGAAAAAAAATTTCTCAACTTTTCAATTTAGTCCAAAATATTTTAGATCACTAATATTGAAATAGAAATAGAAATAGTTAATTTAGTCCAAAATATTTTAATAATTTTTTAATATAATCATTTCAATCAATATTGATTGAAAATCTTAACCATTGGGCAAAATAGTGGGAATTGAATGAACAAGGCTTCATTTGTTGCACGCAAGAGATTTCACGCATGGTAATAGTCAATTTGCCACATTCATATCTAACGAGTCTTTCTTCACCTACTCTTCCGTAGTACGCCGGGCAACGGCTCTATCTAGCTAACTATTTTTTTAATCATAAGCTTCATATTGAGGACGGTAAAAGGGGTCAAATCATTAGGGCTTCATCCGATTTTTCTTTTATAAGGAAAAGAGATCTAATAAGGAATCTCGTTGTTCTTGTAAGAGTGTTGATGAAAATACAAATTTTGATAATAAATTTTTAAATAATCCTAGTGTTGATAATTTTGAAAAAAAATTGGTGACGATTTTTGAACATGGTGAGGATTTTTTTAACAAAATTTGGAAAGAAATTGGAATTAGACTTGAATTAAGGACTTTTTTAGGAGATTAGACTATTATAATCATGGCTATCATTAGACTTATTTGATTAATGTGAAATCAATTTCAGCAAAAACATAACGACATATTCACTACAATTGAATTTCAATTGATTTTTTTTTTTTGCCACGTTGTTTATTTTTGAAAGAAAATATTACGTAATACGAAACGTAAACACATGTAATAGGAAATTCCATGAAATTGTATTTTCAACTTTTGTAATGTATTAGTATTATTTCGACTATTATTTTGTATTTGAGGATTTCCTATGTTGTCATCTAATCAATTTCTATTCCTAGAAATTAAAATTTTATTCTGTTATCAAACAGATTTTTGTTCTAGAAATAGAAATTTTGAGTCATTATCAAACGGGTTTCTTTACTCAGAAACTTGTTCGGGGAATAGAAATCGAGAAATCAATTTCTGGCTAGAAATCAATTTCTAGAACATAAATTTTGTCATGCGCGCCCTAAGTATCGCCAACCCTTTCATTTTTTAAGCACATGCTGAAGCAATTATAAATCCCCAGACAATAAATCGATGGGATAGAAAAGCAATGCCATATTTTTCATATTGAAACTTATAACCAAACTTTTATACAAAACACAAACCAAGTACTTCATAACTATTCACATCAAAATGGAGTTCTCAAAAGAAGATGGAATCTCAGTCCATCCGGGCCGTACTCAAGGCCCCTCTCGAGATTATCTTCTTCTTCCAAAATTCTTCTCCTCAGGTTTCACCTCAGAGTTCTCTTTCTCAGATTCCTCCTCCTTAGCTCCTCATCGGGGTCCTGAAATGTTTTCCCCAAACCGGGATGAGACTACGTCTTAGCGAGTTCTACCCCACTAAGGCCCGATTAGTAAACCATTATACTATAGGCTGCCTAAACACGCACAGGGCAGATGACTTACCTTGGCCTCAAATTCCACCTGCATATTAGCACAGTTCAATAGGCACCCAAGCAATCACATCACAGATCGATATCTCGATTAATCGACCCAGTCGATCACACGCCAACCAGACCACTCACGGTCATTTCCATTCAATCCGTCATTTCACAACATCATATCAAAGTAATTATCAATCGACCTAGTCGATTACATGTCAGTTGGACCATTTCTAGGTCATCTCACTTCACACCATATAATCCCCAATAGTACACTCAGTCACCGAGCTACAGTAATGCTCTCGAGCGTCCATTCGCCAAAGTGATGTACAATACACACTTTATGTGCAGGCTTTTAAGCATTCCAATTACTTTCAGCCACATGGGCACGATACTCGACACACAAAAATACGGCCACGCAGGCACGATCTACGCCATACAAGCACGATCTACGCCACACAGGCACGATCAACTATCGCCACACAAGCATGATCAATATTCAACAATTTATGTGCATTCTCTAAGGCATCCTACATGCCAAAGCGATGTAACAATCGCCGAGCCGCATCACACAGCATTTCTTCTCATCTTTTATCATCATCGATAAAATATCGTGCGTGGGTACACGATTGGCCTTAGCCGAAATATAATAATTTCATTTCTACAAATTCCACCATTATTTGCGTCCATCAAAATGCTTTTGGTGCTGTCAACCAACACCCGATTATTTTCCAATTAATTATCCAAATTAATTAATCTAGGAAAATAATCTTATAATCACAATTAATTCATTTCAGCACAAAATAAAGCTCGATTAAATAAATGGACTGCACCACAATGATCATCACGAAATTCCGGTCGTCGGATAACCCAGCCTTAATTTCCGAAAAATAATTAATTAATTAATTAATTTCGAAAATTAATAATTAATTACAATAAATCCAATTTAGCTCAAAATAAAGCCCATTCAAATAAACGGACTGCACCACGATCATCAGTATAAAATTTCGGTCACCGGCCATCTCAAACTTAATTTCCGAAAAATAATTAAATAATTATGAAAATTAATTAATAAATATTAAAAATTCAATTTAGCTCAAAATAAAGCCCGTTTAAATAAACGGACTTCACCACGGTCATCAGCATAATATTCCGGTCACGGGCCATCCTAGTTGAATTTTCGGAAAATAAATAATTATTTAATTTAATTCCAAAAATAATATTTAAATACCAAAAATTCCACTTAGGCCCGAAAAGCCTAATTGAAGCCCACTAAGGGTTGGGAAAAATCCTGAGATACTTTCAATAAATAGTAGACCACGTCTACTTGCTAAATGCACATTCAATTAGTCTAATTCGCATCACAATTGACTAATAAACACTAATCCATTCTAATCTAATCACCTAATTACAATTAATTAAACCTAACCAACCCCTAAGCATAATTAGCCAACTAATCAGGGATTAGTGAGATTACTCACGGAATCACGCGCAAATCGGATCAATCCGACGGGGGGGCGACGCGAGGAACGATAAACTCCAAAGTGGGCCTCGGGTTCGGGGCCCGGAAACGGCCCAAAACGGGCCCGAAGGGGGCTGGAAACCCACTCGGCCACTTGCTGATCAAGGCTGGCCGAGGCTGGTCCGGCGGCTAGGGCGGCGAGGGGAGGCGGCGGAGGGCTAGGGGACTCCGGCGGGTCCCGGCGGTGGCGGACGAGCAGCGGGCGGCGGCTAGAGGCGTTAGGCCGAGCTGGACAGCAGCTGGAATCGCACGAGGAAGACGCTTGGGCACGAGGGGCGGCGGCTGAACGCACGGCATCGCGCGATTGGTGCAGATGGCGGCCCGGCGGCATGCGACGCGCACGGCTGAAGCCGGCTTATGCTCCGGCGTACTTCCCATCTGGCAGGACGTCGGGCGAAGGCCGAGGGGAAGAAAGAAGGCGGCGGCGACGGCCGAGGAGGGTGAGGAGAGGCGAAGGCGGGCGGTGAGCGGTGGAGCGCGAGCGACGGCGGGACGACGATGAGCGGTGGGCGGCGACGATCCTCGGCAGGCTGCTTTGCCGTCGGCTTCTTCTTCCGCTGTTCGGTTCGTTTGCACGAAGAAGAAAGAAGAAGAGAGAGTGACGAGAGAGAGAGAGAGGGAGAGAGAGAGAGTTTGACCGGTCAAAGAAAAGAAAAACAAAGAGGGAGACGGCTAAGAGAGAGCGGTCGGTCGGTGGGGGGGAGGGCGGAAATCGCACGAGGGGAGGGAGAGGAGAGAGAAAAGAGAGAGAAAAGAAATAAAATAAGTCTTATTTTTATTTTTCTTTTCTCTTTCCCTTTCCCTTTTATTTTCTGTTGGTCTTCAATTTTTCCTCCGATAATTTCTTTATTGAAATTTCAAACTCGCCAATAATTTAACGGACGATGAGACGGGGATCCTAAAAATGAATTGTGACACGCTCGAATATTCAATTCCCGTAACCAAATTAAATTTCATGGTTAGAATCAATCAAACGTGATTTTAGTCCAATCCAACCAATTGAGTAGCTTTTAGGGATTTTACTGCAGATACATCCTTTAACGGCTTCACCCAATAGATTAGTTAACTCATGAGTGATCAGCTCAGAGAGAAAAGACCATAGGCACGTTGACGACATGCCCATTTCACTTTATTGAAACAGGGTCGAATTTCAGGATGTCACATTTTCTGTGAAGAGTGTCGACAACATCAAGATGATTTCACCTGGATGCTCACCCATTATTGTTTCCATTACTACCACCGCAAAGCTGTTTGAACTTCTGTGAGATATGTTAGGCAATCTCATTGTAACACATGGCAGCAATCTTCTCTATGGCTAAGATAGGAGGAAAATCCATGGAATATACTATTGGCATAGGCATACATTAAGTCAGCCCAAATTGACGAGCACAATAATGGAGATTGTATGCTTCAAAACTTGGTGAGCACTTTTCCTCAAAATGGAAATCCGGCATGAGGTCTATGGGGATGAGAACACTAATCACAAACGTAAATGTATCATGTTGGACTAAGGTAGGACTACATGTGAAGTTGACACTAAACCTATAGAAAGTAAAGCTTTCCAAAGAAAGTGGGCAGCTGAGGAAACACTCGAAAACTGAGAATCCTTCATGAGTTGGGAGAAATGCACTACAAAATTTCCAAAGACCAAACTAATTCTCAGCTGGCGTCTTATGCGCGTGACTCCAGTGAATTGGAGTGTTCTTGCCTTTTGAGAATAATTGGGGAAAGTACATGCGCAACCATTGATGCATAATCCATAAAGGACCAAAGAATGGCACAGGATGGGTACTAAACAAGGAAGATTGTGCATCGGTGAGGACTTTCTACAATGCAACAAGCATCATATAACCAAGGCCCACATCGATGCCATTAGAAAGTGCATATACTATATCAATAAATTCCTGAGATACAAAGGCAGTGGGCAAACAGAAGATATAATGACAAAGTCAATATAACAAGAATGCCACATATTCTTGAGAGGAGATAGGTCTGGTCAACCTAACAAATTGTCCATAAACTCATCAACTAGTAATTAATAAATGAAGTGCCATAAAAGTCTGGACAAGTATATGGCCATTGGCCATAAAAACCTATAAGAGGGGACAACCAGGTTAAAGACCGGATATCAAGCAAAGTGATTGTTACCGTTCCAGTTGGCAAGAACAAGCAGTTGGTTGATGATGACCAAAAGCAGCAAAGGCTTCTTATGAATCCATACTTGACTAGGTCGATTATCACATAGTTGAAGGAAAGCGCCTCTCCAATTTTAGGTACTTCCCATACATCTGAATCTCTTGCTTCAATCTTTTATACCACTTGAAGAAACTTTTGTCAAAGGAGGGATATGAGTTGAAACGAGAGTTGGGTGATGACTAAGCATGCATGCAAATGTGTGATTGGTTGATGGGAAGAATTTCTTTGTAGTGACGAGGGAAGTGCTCGGTGAAAGTGTATGGTAAAGGCATCAACTTGATGTGTGGACTAGGGTAACGCATTAAGTGTCTGGGTTATATAATCCATGAATGAGTGGGAAAGTTGGCCTTAAGCCTCACATGGTTGAAGACTCTAGAAGCGATGTATACGAAGAGCAGCTTGGACACTGATCACGGAGAAACAAGAATTGGCCGTGATGGATAGCAATGTTGTGAACACCAACGTACGATAGTCAAGTATAAATAGGCCTGGCCGACTAACTATTTGCCCTGTTTTAAGGGGGTTCGTGGGAACGTGGGAGCACAAAAATGGGAACCCACTTGATATGGGTGGCGCAAATTTCATGCAGAAGTGGAGAAATAAAAAGAAAAACTCATTTTATTTATTGGTTCGTATCTTGGAGTACAAGAAAAATATTACAGCATGCTAAGGGCAGATTATCCTTAGATCAAGATTGCTAATCTCCAAAAGATGCTTATTCCTTCGAATTCTATGCTACATTTCTCGATCTACCACTCAAAGATATTCTTTTTTCTTCAAGTCTTGGAGCATCAACACTTGGGAATTCAACTTGACCTCTATTTCTATTTGTTGTCCAAGCTTAATCTCTCTTTTCTGGCAGACATTTTGGAGTACTTTCACAAGGCGAGCTTCTTCCCCATTAAGCTCAGTTATCTCGCCTATGATGGTCTCTAGGGATTTGCAATATTCCAACACACTTTGGTTGAATTCCATTAGAGCGGCATTAGGCTCTGCATTGTTGTCCTCAGGGAGAGTCAACTTTTGTACTTGGTCCATATGGTAACGATACATGTCGAAAATACCATGACAGTCCTCAAAGAACTGTTGAAATTTCTCTCCAAGCTCTCGAGGGAGGATAGCACTGGTTTTGTTACCCTCATCACCAAGTTGACTTGACGAGCTTCAAGTTAATGAAAGGTCTCCTGGTTGAGTAGAATTTTGCAAATTCCTCCCATCGAAAGATCTAGGAACTTTGACAGCTCAATCTTCATCTTGTCTCCGTTTATGGAACTAGTAATATGACTAGGAGTCAAATCGTAGGGGTTGGTACCCAAAACAATCTTGGCTCTATTTAGTGCTTACAATGCTAGAGAAGATGTGTTTACTTGAGACTCAATCTGAGGAGATGTATCCACTTTAGGTTCAAAAGTCTCAGTAGCAGGGACAATACGTATAGGATTAGCTGGCAATAGGAGATTGGTTGTCAAACCAGGTAGTTAATAGGATGATTAATAAGAACAAAGTGAGATAAATACCAAGGCTTGAAGTTGAAGCTTGTGCAGTCCAAATAGATGTTGAAGCGGCAGGAGCTTCAGCATGTTCACTGTCACTAGTTACAATGATGGGTTCAACTGCTATTCATAACAAATGGTTACTACAGAACACGTGTGTTTATTGCTTAATCATATTCAAATAAGACTTCTAGTAAACAACTAGTGCAAGAGGATAAAGATCGTCTTGTTTCGACTAAGATGGAGAGTAAATGATAGGATCGAGAGAAACAACATCATTAATGGCACCAAGAAACTCCTTCGATGAACTGGAAATGGCTGGAACATCAGTTTGCAAGAGTCTTCTTCGAAGGGACAAAGACTGTCGAAGTATCAATTGCTAAAGATTTCCTTAGGGAAGTTAAAGCATTTGAGATAGGGATATCAAAGGAGGTTTGAGTTGCTTCTCTGGAGAAAAAGGGGAAGTTCTTTTCCTTTTCTCCAGCTGTGGAATTAATTACGCCAATAGTTCTCTATCTAAACATGGAATATACAGCCTTTCGTAAGTAAAGAATATAAACAGAAGAGGAAACATGAAGAGACAAAGATTATAGCTAATGAATAGGAATAAAGTGCCTTTATCTGAGTCGTCGGGAAGGTTAATAACCTCATTGCTAGATCATTCGGGGTCATCAAGGCTAGGTAGAAGCTCAGGTAAAGGTTCACTTGATAAAAAGATGTCATCAAGTGCAGTCAAGGCAGTAGAGGAAGCAGGGTCAATGGTTTCATTATCCTGTTTTGATTTTTTCTTGCGTTTAATCCGATCGACCACTGTCACGATGCCCTCTTCATAAGGACCCTCATGAGTGAAGCTAACCCACCATGTCATCCGCTCAGGACTGTAACTAGGACAGGGTTGAAAATCTCTGTTCAGGTCTAGAAAGTACCTAGCATACATGGCCTTAGTTATCTCAGAGCAGCAGGCTAAAGGATTACGATTCTCCAAGCTATATTGCTTCTTCTTCGTCCAAGAAAAGTCCATCAAGTAAGGGATAGGCATGGGAATGGCTTGAAAGAAGCCAAATTGTCTTTCACAGTATTGAGGGGAATATACTTCAAAGCCCGAATAGAATTTGCCTTTTATAGGCAACCTGCCGCAACCATAATGGGAGATCTACTAGGGACAGCACACAAACCCAAAAATTTGGAAGAAATTTAGACTGTCGCGATCAAAAAGATAGTAATGCTTGTTGGAGAAATCTTCCTGGAGTATTTTGAAGCTGACAAAACGTTTCCATCGGTCTAGTCGAAGATTTGCGAGACTCTACTATTTTAAGTGCGAAGACCTCCGGACTGCCGGACTCAAGACTCAAAGTCTATTCTCATTGACAGTTTCTAATCCGTCGAAGAAGGGTTATCCAGACCGGATGTTTCACTAAGGATTTGACCTTATCGAGTGGAGAAGATCTCTTGGTGGATATGACATAACAAAATCCTTTATTGATTCAAAGATTGAGGATCCGATGATTGGCGAAGTATACTTGGAAGGTTCTACTTATGGAAACCAAGATCGATTGTATGGGCGGCGAGGATTGATGGGCTATCGACATGTTCCTTAAATAGCTCAAATGATCTTCCTAATTGATTCTGTCCAACGGGAAGATTGGAAGAATTCCTTTGGTAAGTGCCAACGGGTATGATGGCATAAAGGAGTATAAAAGGAAGACGTTCCAGTTGTTTGAGTGTGTGCGCGATAGAAGAATTCCAAAGTCTAAAGCTCTTTGTTCTTAGTCAATTCATTTTCTGAGCGAAATCTTGTACACCAAAAGAGAGTTCATATTACTAAGAAACCTTGAGGAAGTGTATAGAGTATCTACACTGTGGAATCAAGGGAGAACCTTGCTATAACATCTCTTTTGTTCATAGTGAAATCCAGCCGGTGGGCTGTCAATGCGGAAGAGTGGACGTAGGCTTGGAATAAGCCGAACCACTATAACTTATGTGTTCATTTTCTCTTCCCTACTCTCTGCTTTACTTTGATCATAATTCGCCTTGTTAACGAAAGGAGAACTTCATATCTATTGTCTGCTTAGTATTGCTCTCTTATCTCGAGAAAATATTTTTACACCTATTCACCCCCTCTAGGTGCTTATACTAGCTATCTCAATTGATATCGAGCACATGTACACACTTTGTTTGAAGTGTTTTGTTTGAGTTAAAGATCCATGGCTAGTATGTTAGCTCTGTGGGGCTGGTAGAAGGGCAAAGCAATACCAGACCGCCTTACTTGATGGAAAGGAATACAACATATGGAAAAACAAGATGAAGGCGTTCTAAGATCAAATGATCCTTTGGAATGGGACGTTGTAGACAAAGGAATCATTCTAAGGCTGCATCTGTCTCGAGAGAGGAAAAGAAGGTTGTTGAGTCTAGTGAAATGACTCAGGAAGAGATAACCAAGAGACAAGCTCTTGATGCAAAAGCAATTTATTCTTTATATTGTGCTTTGTCACCTACTGAATATAACAGAATATCTTCTTATGATACAATGAAAGAAGTTTGGGATAGATTACATATTACCTATGAAGGAACCGATCGAGTTAAAGAAACCAGAGTCAACATACTCCTTGGTCAATACGAAGCCTTCAAAATGAAATCGGGAGAATCTATAACTGACATGTTTAGTCGTTTACGAAATCGTGAATGGTCTTGAAAATCAAGGCCAACCAATTTCTGATCCCATGAAAGTAAACAAGCTACTGCGTGGACTCTTCAAGGATTGGAATCACATAAAGACCTCAATAAAGAGACACAAAGAATTATGCCACTTTACGTCGATGAGTTGGTTGGAACTCTTGATCTTATGAAGTGGAACGAATCAATGAAGACGAAGATCCTAAAGGTAAGAAATCCATTGCATTAAAATCCAATGATGATTCGATGTTACAGTTAAGAAGACGATATGGATGATGAGGAGCTTGCTCTCATGATAAGAAGATTCAGAAAGCTTAACGAGAAAAGGAAGAAGATTCAATCAAAAGAAACAAAGTTTTCAAAAGCAACAGACTAAGTCGGTTGAGGATGATGAATCAAATAGAGATGTAGTCTCTTTGAATGTAAGAAAAGGGACACATCGGCCCAACTGTCCTCTTCGAGGAAGAAAGAAAGGAAAAGCTGAAAAGTATCGAAAGGCTCTTAAAGCAGAAACTTGGAGTGATACAGAGTGTGAAGAAAGTGATGATGATTATGCCAATATATGCGATGGCACAATCGGATTGATTCAAACTCGAGAGGAGGACTCCAGATTCGGAACAGTGAATTTGAGGTAAGTAACTCTAAAATCCCTATTAAAGTCTCTAAATACATTGATGAGTTGTGTTTTAGTCTTAAGACTTCTCTTAAAAGGATTTCCGAGCTTAAAAAGGAAAATTCTGCACTGAAACAACAGGAAAATATTTTGAAAGAAAAGGTGAAATGTTTAAACATGAATGTTTCTAATCTTAAAGAAAGAGAAGACATCCTTTCGAAAGAAAATGTATTTTTAAAAAATGACATATCAAATATTTCAAAAGATTTTCAATTGGATGAGAAACTTGAGAAAATTCTTTCAAAGACAAAGACCTTATTTCAATAAATCTGGTTTGGGAATGACTGTGGAAACCATTCCTTTAATTGATTTTCCTAAAGTAAAGGAAAGAATCAAGCAAAGACCCACAAGAGATGCTTACAAAAATTATTTTAAAAGGTCTTTGTAAAACCGGTAGGTCGCAATGCTCTCGGATGTTCAAAGTGCAATAGTTCGAGAACATTTTGAGAAAGAATGTCCTATGGTTTGGAAACCTGTTAAGAAATTATGGGCAAAAACCGCATATCATACTAACACCAATGGACCCAAGAAAATATGGGTACCAAAGAAAGTTTGAGTCTCTTTTTAAATGCGGAGGTCACTATCAAGAAAAAGGTAAAGTGGTATGCGGATAGTGGATGCTTAAGACATATGACAGGAGATTCAAATTGTTTCATAAAGCTCATTCAAGTAAATGATGGAAAAGTCTCTTTTGGAGGAAACATCAAAGGAAGAATTGTGGGATTCGGAACTGTAAAGATTGGAAACCTCACAATCAGCAATGTTTCCTTAGTGAAAGGACTCAACTACAATCTGCTCAATATCAGTCAGCTGTGCGATACCGGTTTCAAAATCAACTTTCAAGAAGGAATATGTTCAGGAATCAACAAAGATTCTACTTAGTCATTCATGGGTCGAAGACATGGAAATATCTATCTCTTGGACGTGAAACCAGATGAATCGCAATGTCTAATCTCAATTCAAGACAAAGCGAACTTATGGCACATAAAACTTGGGCACATCAATATGAAGCAAATAGCCAAAATTTCAGCAAAGAAGCTAGTTCGTGGTCTACCCAATTGTCATACCAAAAGTCGATCTATGTACACCATGTGTATTGGGAAAGCAAGTAAGAAATTCCTTTAAACCAATAAATCAAGTTTCCCTAATCGTGTACTGCAGCTTCGCATATGGATCTCTTTGGACCAAGGAACTCGAGCATCGGAGGTAAGAAATATTGCCTAGTAATTGTGGATGATTACTCATGATTTACTTGAGTATATTTCCTAACAAGTAAGTCTGAAACCTTTTCTTACTTTGAAAAGTTTGCTAAAAAGATTCAAAATGAAAAGGCTATGTTATTTCAAGTATAAGAACGAGACCATGGAGGTGAATTTGAAAATCAAGATTTTACAAAATTCTATGATGAATCGGCTTTCAGCATGTGTTCTCCTCTCCATATACTCGAGCAAAACGGAGTTGTGGAAAGAAAGAATAGGTCACTTCAAGAAATGGCTAGAACACTCTTAATTGAAAGTAACATCTCTTCATGTTTTTGAAAAGCAGTTTTCTACGAGCATGTTATATTATTAATAGAGTTTTTTTAAGACCATTACGGAAAAAAAAAAAACCCTTATGAGTTATTCAAAGAAAAGAAGCCTATTGTTTCATATTTTCATGTGTTTGGATGTAAATGCTTTATATTGAAAAATGCAAATGATCGAGTTGGCAAGTTTGAAGAAAAATCGAGACGAAGGCATCTTCCTTGGATATTCTACCTCAAGCAAAGCCTACGAGTCTACAACAAGAAGTCTCAATCTGTGGAGGAATCAATGAATGTAAAATTTCAAGATTCTATGCAAAATGAATCTATTCAGATTCATCTTAAAGAATCCGAACCTGCTCTAGACTCTACAAAGTCTAAATCTCAAGCGCTCAGACTTGAAAGACCAACATCAAATGATTATTGAAGATTCAAATGAAGAAAGTGATCATCACACGACAAATCAACCGGTAACTAGAAGCATAAGTCCGGTCATCCCAAAGATCTCATTATAGGTAACATTAATGAAGGAATTCGCACAAGATCCAAAATGCGCGAAGAGTCTAGTGATGTGGCTCTTATTTCTAAAATAGAACCCAAAAGCATAGAAGAAGCTTTATCTGATGAAAGCTGGATTGAAGCTATGCAAGAAGAACTCGGGCAATTCGGTATTAATGATGCAGGAATTGACTCCTAAACCAAAATGTAAATCTATTATTGGAGCTAAATGGGTTTTCAGGAACAAGATGGACGAGAAAGGAAAGGTCATAAGAAACAAAGCAAGACTCGTAGCCAAAGGATATACGCAAGAAGAAGGAATAGACTATGATGAGACTTACGCACCAATAGCGAGTTAGAAGCAATTAGATTATTAATTGCTTTTGCTTGTTATAAAAATTTCAGGTTATTCCAAATGGACGTCAAAAGTGCTTTCTGAATGGATTTATCCATGAGGAAGTCTATGTGGAACAACCACTGGGTTTGAAGACCCAAGGAAACCCGGACTCGTATTCGGGCGAAAAAGGCCTTATATGGTTTAAAGCAAGCACCTCGAGCTTGGTACGATTTGAGTAATTTTTTAATTCAAAACGGCTTTGTCAAAGGTAAAGTAGACACTACTCTGTTTATCAAAAGAGAAAGCAAAAGTTTTCTGCTTGTTCAAATATATGTTGATGATATTATTTTGGATCCTCTAATGAAAGTCTCAGTGCAAGAAATTCTCTAAGTCTATGCAAGAAATTCTCTAAGTCTCTGCAGGATGAATTTGAAATGAGCATGATGGGTGAACTAACCTTCTTTCTTGGACTTCAAGTGAAACAATTGAAGGAATGAACCTTTATTTATCAAGAAAAATATGCTAATGATCTTGTCAAAAAGTTTGGACTGGAAAATTGCAAAAAGACTGATATACCAATGTCAAGCTCTTTGAAGATAGACAAAGATGAAGGAGGAAAGAAAGTTGACCTTGAAGCTATACCCAGTATCATTGGTTCACTTTTTTATCAAGCGCTTCTAGACTCCGATATTTTGTTTAGTGTTTGCATTTGTGCGGATTTCAAGCGAGACCAAAAAGAATCTCATCTAAGTGTTGCAAAGCGTATTATCAAATACATTGCATCAACTTCAAGCCTTGGTCTTTGGTATCCTAAAAAGGGAGACTTTACTCTTCTTGGATACTTAGACGCAGATCTAGCCGGATGCAGAGTTGATAGAAAGAGCACATCGGGTACCTGTCAACTACTTGGAAGCAAGACAGTGTCTTGGTTTTCAAGGAAGCAAAATACAGTGGCTCTTTCTACAGTAGAAGCGGAGTATGTAGCTCTTGGAAGTTGTTGTTCACAAATTTTATGGATAAAACAACAGCTAAGAGACTTTGGAATTGAAGATTCATGCACAGAGATTAATGTGACAACACCAGCGCAATCAATCTCATCAAGAATCCAATTCTTCATTCAAGAGCAAAGCATATAGAGATTCGACATCACTTCATTAGAGATCATATTCAGAATGGAGAAGTTTCGATTCAGTTTGTTGACTCAAAGAACCAACTGACGGATATATTTACAAAGCCTTTGGAGAAAAATCAATTTGAAGTTATTCGTACCAGACTCAACATCTTGAAGTTTGAAGAAGTAAAAGTCTAGAGTCTCTCAGACTCAGACAATCAAGATCTTTGATTGTAAGTTATTTTATTCTCTCTCAGATTAAATCTTGAAAAGGTACGATCATCTGTCCATAATTGATTTTTGCTACTTTCAATTTCCTTGATTAGTGCAATCTTTCTTTTTCGAAAATGGAGTTAATTTTTAAATGGCAGTTATCTAATTTTTGAAAAGGCGGTTATTTTTTAAAGGGCATCTTTTTACTTTCCATTACGACGTTTGTATGCCTCTCTTCGACTGACCTATATACTGTCAGTTCCTCTCCGTTTAACTCCAAAAACCCTAAAAAGCATCGATCTTCCACTTTTGTCTTCTTCTCTTGTTTAATCTTTGAAAAAGTTGTCATCTTTCTTGGGAAAGTCAAGTTTGGAATCTTTCAAAGACTGTGAAAGATGTCGTCTCAAAGGAAGTCTTCGAGGATCGCGAACAGGGGACCGCAGCAAATGCGTGAGGGGCCTACGCACTTTGATCTCACCGAGGAAGAAGAGTTTCTAGTCGACAGCAGAGCCCACAACATTCTCGGCGGCGTCCATCTTCTCCATCTAGACCTCGAATGTTGCTCGTCGGGGAAGAAGAAATAATCGAAGATGCAACCCGTAAGAACTCTTAAGCCCTCTTTTACCTACAAGCTTTATCGTGCTTTGAAAAGGGGTGGAACTCCTTTGAACTACATTGACGAATTTCTGAAAGACAAAGGGTTCAAAAATGAAACCTTCTTTTTACGTACAATGGAACGGTTGGGAATTGCCCCTGCTGGGTCGGCAAAAGAGGCAATGGCAAACATTCCAATTGATCCACGTGTTAGAGGGCTAAATCAGCCAAATGGGAATGATGATGACAAGCTATACAGTCAGTTTCAACCGAGAATGGGTGTTGCGTCAAATATTCGAGGCAAAATGACAGATTTGTTTCGATCGGAGGAACACAAGCATCTATACTCTAAGTTGTTGAAGCGTGGGGTCATAAACCCTAGAAGTGTGGATTTTGATTCCTGTGAACGTTAATTTAAGGGAAAAATTCAGTCTTCTTCAACTTGAACAGTTCTGTTCTGAATCTACAGAAGCCTATGCTGAACTCACTGCATATTTCTATTCGAATCTCAGTTTCTTAGATGCGAATAAATTCTCTTTTAGTGTCCGAGATCAAGACTATGTGGTGGATGTAAATATGTTGGCTGATGTGATTGGGGTTGAGAGAGGAAGATATCAACCTTTCAATGTCTCTATTGCTCGTACTACGTTGGAACTTGTTAAGGATAGAAGGACAGAGGGAAAGGTTTCCTACTCAAGGATGAGTGCGTTCAACATTATGCTTCACAAGATTGTGATCAATTGCCTCGGACCGAAGTCTACTTCAAAACCGATGTTTCAAACTCGGAGGCAAAGCTGATATATGCCATCAATGCTTTGGAAAAAGTTATCTCTTCCTCACACTATTATATTCCACATGTATAGAGCAATGGTGAAGGACAAGGGTCAACTTCCTTATCCAGCTCTTGTGACAAAGTTATTCAGACATTTGAATGTTCAGCCTCCCCGGATTCTCTGTGTTCAAACCTGTGATCAAATGGTAGTGGGACTGAAAATTGTGTCTAAAATGCGTCTGAAGGAACTCAACAAGGTGTTGGAGAAATTCAAGGAGAAAACCCCTGTCAAATCTCATCAAATCTCTTCGGCAGCAAAAAGAAAAGGGAAGGAGCCCAAGATTGCTCCATCCAAGAAAAGAAGAGCTCTCATTGTTGAGGATGAAGAAAATGAGGAAGACATCACCATTACTGCAATGGCATTGAAGAATCTGAGTCGTTCTGTTCCAGAATCAATGGAACGACAAGAGAAAGACTCTAAACAGAGGACTGAAGAAAGAGAAGATTTGGAAGCAGAAGAGAAAGAAACAGAAGAGAGAGAAGCTGAAGAAAGAAATGCAGAGGAGGAAAGAATTGAAGAAGAAGAGGAAAGAGGAGATCAAGAGGAAGGAGAGCATGAGGAACATTCTTCTCCACCTGAAGGCATGGAAACAGGGGGAGATCGTGAGAAAAGAGGAATGTCCTCACATCTTGCTATTAGTGAAGGAGTCAGCCGCTCTCCAACAGATCCAGAGGACATCTATGCTTCTCAATTTCCTGATGAGGGACATGATGTTTCATCGCCCAATCTACGTGGCTATGCTGATTTGCCATCATCTACATTTACTCCATCTGATTGTGCAGAAGCCAGTACGCAGACTGATAATTCAGCAGATTTTCGCAGAATTCTTAATGTTCTCCTAGAAATGCGGGGTCAGATATATGCTCTGGGATGTGAAGTACAGAATTTGCAGAATGCGAGTCAAGCTTATTCAGGTTCTTTAAATGATCAGATCCAAGCCCTTGCTCTTCAGATTCAAGCAAATGCTAAGAGTGAAGAGGTGACTCAACTGAAGGAAGATTTGGCAAAGCTGGAAGGCATTGTCCAATCAATGGGAGATTTCCAGCTTGTTATACCCAAGTATTCTTGATTCCATCTTAACCTTTTTTTATGATGACAAAAAGGGGGAGAGATGTGATTTGAACTTTGAACCTTGAACTTTTTTTAACTTGAACTTTTAATTTGTTTTGATGTTTGACTTGACTTTTGTGTCTGGATGTGGACTGGATTTGGGATTTTGGATTGACTGATTATATTAAGTACTATTGATATCTTATGGATGGCTTTACTTATATGCAAGACTAACATATTTTCTGTGGTTGCAGATTCTAGTATTATCAATAAGTCATTTATCTTTATGAAATATCCATATTTGCTTGAGTAATGTTTTGCAGGTCAAAGTTATCCAAATCTGTAGGAAAGTTTTGTCACCATCAAAAATGGCAAGATTGTTGGAGAAATCTTCCTGAAGTATTTTGAAGCTAACAAAACGTTTCCATCAATATAGTCCGAAGATTTGCAGACTCTACTATTTTAAGTCCGAAGACCTCCGGACTGCGGACTCAAGACTCAAAGTCTATTCTCATTGACGGTTTCTAATCCATTGAAGAAGGGTTATCCAGGATTGGATGTTTCGCTAAGGATTTGATCTTATCGACTGGAGAAGATCTCTTGGCTGGATATGACATAACAAAATCCTTTATTGATTCAAAGATTGAGGATCCGATGATTGGCGAAGTATACTTGGAAGGTTCTACTTATGGAAACCAAGATCCTGATTGTATGGGCGAAAGGTGATTGATGGGCTATCGACATGTTCCTTAAATAGCTCGAATGATCTTCCTAATTGATTCTATCCAATGGGAAGATTGGAAGAATTCCTTTGGTAAGTGCCAACGGGTATAAAAGGAAGACGTTCCAGTTGTTCGAGTGTGTGCGCGATAGAATAATTCCAAAGTCTGAAGCTCTTTGTTCTTAGTCAATTCATTTTCTGAGCGAAATCTTGTACACCAAAAGAGAATTCATATTACTGAGAAACCTAAAGAAAGTGTGGTAGAGTATCTACATTGTGGAATCAAGGGAGAACCTTGCTGTAACATCTCTTTTGTTCATAGTGAAATTCAGCCGGTGGGCTGTCAGTGCGGAAGAGTGGACGTAGGCTTGGAATAAGCCGAACCACTATAATTTCTGTGTTCATTTTCTCTTCCCTACTCTCTGCTTTAGTTTGATCATAATTCGCCTTGTTAACGAAAGGAGAACTTCCTATCTATTGTCTGCTTAGTATTGCTCTCTTATCTCGAGAAAATATTTTTACACCTATTCACCCCCCTCTAGGTGCTTATACTAGCTATCTCAATGCTCTTCACTCTCATAACATAAGAAATCAATGTTCCTGTGATCAACTTCTAAGATGGCATTAAAATAGTAGAAAAAAGGAGAAATATCTGAAAGCACCTTCTTAGGTAGGCGATTCAAAAGTCGATAACCTAAAGGAGGCCTTCTAAGTATAGTGCTTGGTGCGGAGTGATAAGGAAGGTTTCAAGAACCGAGATTTAAAATAAATAAATAAATAAATAAACTCCAAGTATAGAGCCATCAATGCTTGTAAGATCCAAAAGGGACTGGAGATAGTACCACTCTTTTCGGCCTTCATTGCCAGTGAAACATGGTTGAAACCTCTATACAGGGAGGCAAGAACCACTGGAGCAAGAGCAACACGTCTACTGTGCGCAAGATTCATGGCTATCTGAAGATAATCTTTGTTGACCTTAAGTGTGGAGCTGAAGAATATGAATCTCGATAGCCAGTACAGTAACAAAGTGATATGCTCCTTATTGTCAATAGGTCCGGTCGCCTTACCAAACCATTCAAGGAATTTGCTACATGCACGGACCCCATCTGAGATGATAAAAGGGATCTCGAATGTGGACAGTTTGTCAACAGAACAACCAAGCAATTGAAAGCCTGTTATAATGTGCATATCCAAGAGGATGACAGTCAATCAGTCATGGGTCCCCAAGGAAAAAAGAAGCAGTTAGTTGAAAGGGACCAGAAGCTTATGGTAGACCTTACTAGTCCCCAGGTTATATCATAGGAAGACATGCTGGTTGCAAGTGCCTTCTCAATCCCTGTACCTACCCAGGCAAGTCAAGTTGTCTCATCATCCCTTAGTTGGAGATACCATTTATGAAAATCAGCTTCAAACGAAGGAAACCCACGAAATTGGGGAGACGTTGAGGACTAGATGTCCCAAAAGGAGCAATGTTGGAAGGCCAAAGTCTCACACTTAATAGGAAAGCAAGCTTGGAGTGAAGGAGGGACCTTGTTATGGTCAATGAGACGGGGACCCAAAAGAGAACATCCCGTCATACCTTCAACAATATCCAGTAGGCTAAAACAACAATCTTTGGCATGTTTCCATGTTTGGACAGAGCCACAATTGTTGATGTAATTTGGTGTGTCATATTCAAAAGATTTCTTTAGTGCCATGGCGAATGATGAAGTAAAGATGAAAAGAATTGAGAAGGAGAATTTGGAAATAGGGCAAGAAGACAAAATGCACTAATGGAATCCCTAAGGAGATACTGGTAGAAGACGACGGCTTAGAGAAAACGAAAATAGTTGCCTACGAAATTAGAGGAGACATGTCAAGATAATATAGGAAATAGAAATCCATAACAAGGAAAAGATGTCAGAAGTCAGAAAGGTATGATCGCCTTGGAAAATCGTACGAAGGTGAGATATTTCTTTAAAATAAATAAACTCAAATTTATTTCTTTTAAAAGGAGACATGTGTTGACACTCAAAATTACCGTTATTGTCGATACTAACCATGAGGGGAATAATAAGAGTGAAATGCCCCATTTTGTTCATGAAAGCTAAGGATAGCCAGCGTTTGTGAAAAATACTTGAGATAGGTGCCGACAGAATTCTAAACACAATTCCCAAAGTCGACAGCAAGGTAATTAATTGACACGTGTCAAGCTATAAGAATAGTGCATTAGACTTGAGGTTTAAGTGAAATTAGCATTGAATTCAAGCAAGAATAATTGCTGCGTGAAATGCATATAAAAATAAGAAGTCGTTATTTACTTGATGAGCAAACCACACAAGCCTTGTCGATAAATCAAGAAACAGTTGCTTATGGATAGAGTTGCCAAGAAGAAATGGAAAATGTGGAGAATCCTAAGAGTAGCGTCCAAGGGGAAGTAACTTACTAATGGTTATCGGTTCCCCATATAAATACCACAACCTGTCCAATGAAGAAGCCCCCCGCACAACACAACAGCTATCTTTATTTTATTACATTTTAGCTGTAGTTTTTCAAGATTCCCGTCATAGATTATATTTCGACATGTTTCTCTATTAGGTTCAGCATCGTTGATTAAATTTTGGTACTGTTCCCCAAGTTTAGCGTCATTGATTAAACTCCAATATTGTGTTTCTTATCTAGAAGTATTGCTATTGATTAAATTCCAGTTATACACATAAAGCAAGCTGTGTCGTGAATTAAATTCAAACATAGTTTAAGTTGGAAGCATAGACTATCTAGCTACTTGTGTCCAGATTACACCATTGATTAGATTCTGGTGTAGTTTATGCTCAAAAGCCAGTAGTCTTTGAGTCATTCAAGTATTAGTCATCAAGGTTGTACATACAAGTTGAGAATAAAGTTTACCCTTGTATTTAATATTCTCTTTTCAAATTCAACACAAAGCTCGAGTCTCCTATGATAAAATTAAAATGCAGCATTTGTAGAGAGATTTTTTGTGGGAACCAAAATCGACAAAACAGATGTCATCTCTCAAAGCACAGAATAGACTCCTGTTTTCCATGTATTCGTTGTAACATCCTCAATTTTGACCCCTATCTTAGGTGCAAGGAATGGACTAAGGATTGGTATGCCAATAACGAGAATAGGATGTGAGTCAATTTTAAGGATTGTTCATGAGCCAACTAGACGATTAGAGACAAGACGACTCTAGATGAGGGTTACGTTAGACTAGAGCGTTCAACCATGGAAAGACCATTAGACCATAAGGATTGATGTGAATGATCACGTGCCGTCATGAGTCAATCAATGGATGGATATAGATCGATTCAGCTTGAGTATATACTGGTCGCGGGTGACTCTATACAATCACTGTACCATTTGTGAATGGCCCTAATCCGATTCCACGTGACAGTGAGCTAAGGCAAGTCGATTGATCCTACACAATTACATGATAGCCGAAAGTCATTCATGGATCGATCAGATTCAAATATAGGTCACGCACAGAACTTCAGACAGACGCCGAACTCATTTCAAGTTTGGTCGCGCGAGCACAGTCGATGCCACTTAATTAGCATAGGTTGCGTTAGGGCCATTTCCGATAGAAACTTAATCACAAACCCAGTCCAATTATTGGTATCCATCATAAGTGATCTCAACTTATTTATGTCCCGTTAAGATAGTGATTATATAATCTTTTCTATGATCTCTCATCCAAATTTAGATTATTTGAGAGTGAATTTTGGAGGTTAGTTCATTAATGAATTAAGCCCTAGAGATGAGACCAATTTAGTTTATTGAGGTTTAATTGAAGTGAGACAAAAATTCAGGGGCCATACAAGGAGGATAGGCGCCATTTTACGAGGGAATTGGAAGAGAACAAGCCTTGTTTGGATAACTAGACTAGTCGCTCTTGTAACTAGAGCATTAATTGGGCAGTGGTTCTCCAAGCCAAGAAGCCATCATTAATTTAGGACAATAATTGAACTTGCCATTAATGCTAGGAAAACACTTTCTCTCTCTTCCATTTCTTTCTTCTCCAAGTTCTTCTTTTTCTCTCATTTCTCTCCCTTTCTTCCCCGCCAACCCCTCACCTCTCTCTCTCCCTCCCTCACGCCTCTCTCCCCTCTTTCTTTCTATCTCGGTTGCCGCTTTCTTTCTATCTCGGTTGCCGCCGCACCACTGCCGTCCACACACCATAGCCCTCGTCGCTGTTGTGAGCCATGAGCCGTGAGCTGACCCGCCGTCCGTCTTCATTCTCGTGTTGGTTTTGTCAGTAAAATCCCTGACTTTTAGCTAGGGCGATATGCTGCATTGTTGGGCTTTGTTATGTCCTCGTCTATGCTTAGTTGTATGCACGTTAATGGTTATTTGTTTAGTTTACTCATGTCCTTGGATTTGCAAGTGAAATTCCGATCCACTATGTTATCTTGCATTGATCATCGTACGGATCGATGAGTTTATCTTTGACGTGCTAGATTTGGTGTGTTCTTGAGCTAAAATTCGTGGAACCAAAGCTTTGAGCGGTTTCTTAAATTCTGACTTTGATTTCAGTTTTGAAATTGCTAGGCTTTTACTGTTTTCCAATTTTATAAAGCTTTTTGTGGTTCAAATTTGGTGAAACTTTCTTCATAAAAGTTGTTCAAAATATCTTGATCCATAACATACATTAATTTCAATTTTTTTTCTAAGGTGAAATAATTGATACAAAAGTCTGATCATTTACCGTGTTAAAATTATCTAGCGCGGTAAAAAAGAGTATTATCTTTCTCTATATAATAGTCATTGCCTCTCTCTTTCCCGGTACTTAGAGCGAAAGGCAAAAGGCGACACATACCTGCGCGTGCACTGTACACATATCGAGAGATATAATTCTTTCGTTAATACTGAAATAATTACAGTCTGATTTCCATTCCGTCGTTATCTCTTGATTGAATCTTCGTCGTATTGTTGTTTTGGATTCGGGATAAATAGTAGAGCTTGTAAAGGTAAAGCCATCATGGGCGGAGCTTCTTCTTCTTGGATTTGGAAGGAGAGAACTTGGCCTTAGTAAGCTTGAAGGAAATGAGCTGATTTATGACGACCTCCCGTAAATTTGTATTTAACAGAAGATAAAAATCTTTTTTTATTTTTATGTGTTTCACGAAACCATTTTTTCTTTTTAAAAAATAAACATGGAAAAGTGGTAACTAGCTTCAAATCAAAACTGGCAAATTCAAAAATACAAATTAGGAAAAGAATTAAAAATAATAATAAAGAAACTGACAAGAGAGGGATGGCGCGGAGGCGGGAGCAATATGCAAAGCTTTGTTTAAAAAAAAAAAAAAAAAGA
Organism: Eucalyptus grandis; assembly: GCF_016545825.1. Taxonomy (NCBI): domain Eukaryota; kingdom Viridiplantae; phylum Streptophyta; class Magnoliopsida; order Myrtales; family Myrtaceae; genus Eucalyptus; species Eucalyptus grandis. Next base: position 11,231,117 of record NC_052619.1, on the reverse strand, counting down.
AGAAGAAGTTAGGATGAAAATAGATTTTCCAAAGTTAATGGAAGGTAATATATCCTGAGTTAGATCCGATTTTATCTTGAGATTTACTCATGAACATGCCCATGTTGATACCAAAAAATAAAATAAAATAAACAATGTGACTCGGGTCATTAGTTGACTCACGTGAGACTTACATAAAACGTATCATTCTGTAATGATGGATGTTCGGTGTTATTTTTACTAGTCTATGCAAAAAAAATTTGTATTCTATTGGACCAATTGCAATTTTGCTTCAGGGCACAATGGAATCTTTCCACCAAGTATTAAGGCTCCATTTGTTTTGCGAAAACAATGACTAACTTAGAAAACATTTTCCTAAAAACGATCGTTTTTTTTTTTTTTCGGATGATTCGGGAAACCCCAGAAATCGACAGCCGGCGGGAAGAATTGCCGCTGGGTAAGTCACGCCGGAAATCACCACCCCATGCCACCGGGTAAGTCACCAAGTAACTCCACCAGCCTCCTTGCGTTACAAGGGATTCGAACTCCTCACCTCTCTCGCAAAGGATCACAGAAGCCTACCCAGCGGAGCCACCACAGCCAGTGGTTAAAAATGATCGTTTATATTGCTTAGACAAAGAAAAATGTTCATTATATACAACAATTCATGACAAATATTTTCGTGGAAGATAAATACTTTTCGTTCATTCATTTTTTAAGTGATATAAGCTATTATTTCTGAAAATTCCTAATAATTCATTTTTTGCGAAATAAAAATTCTGTTTCAATATAATTATAATAGAGAAAAAAATTACCTTTTTTTTTTACTTCAAATTAAGTGAAAAATAAAATGTATTTTGACATACTTTTTTTCATAATAATCTAAAAAAAAAAATTGAATTTCAAATATACATAAAAAAAAAAAAAAACAAGTTATATGTAAACCCACACATGGACTTAACCGGAAAAAAAGAAAAATCGATGGATGGCATTTATTAAAAAGAAATTGAAATGCAAAATTTAGCACTGTTTATTATCACTTTCCCTTTTCTATTTGTTTGTTTGGGTTAATACCCTGAAAAACCTCAAACTGGTACACTTATGACAAATTTATCCTAAACTATTTTTTTGATCATGAAAAATCTCAAACCGGTATACTTGTGATAAATTTACCCCGATTAACCATAAACTGGTATATTTATGATAAATTTACCCCCAACTAATTTATTTGACTGAAAAAAATCCCAAATTGGTAAATTTGTGACAAATATATCATCCACTAAATTGTATTAATACCACAAAAAAAAATCACAAAAACTGTAAACTGTCATAAACATAGCGTAAAATCTCAAATTGGTATATCAGTTAAGTAATTTAACTTAATAATTTGATAGTAAAATTTAACGAAAAGTAACAAATAGTAAATTTGTCAGTATCTGGGATTTGGGGTAAATTTGTCAAAGGTATACCGGTTGGGATAAATTTATCAAATGTAAAATCAAAAATAGTTTTGAGTAAATTTGTCACAGCTGTACTAATTTTGGGTTTTTTAGGATATTAATCCTTGTTTTTAATATGGAAAAAGAAAAGAAATATTGACCATTACTTTGAATAAATGGGGGCAAGGTGAGGCCAGTTTAGTATTTTTTTTTTCTTTTAAAAAAATCAGTTTGGTATTTTCTTTTTAATTTTTTTTTAAAATTTTTTGGGAAAACGACCCGGCTGCTCGAAACGCTGATGAGAGGAGAAGCTCCGGGAAAGAGGTCTGGTGAATTCCTTCCGCCTGCTCCAGCGCCCCGGAACCTCCATACCCCCACCTGGGACAACCATCCACTGTCGCGAAGCATCGGAACCTTCCCCCTTCGTCCTCTCGAAACCCAAGGTCAGTCTCGTCTCGTCTCGTCTCGTCTCGTCTTGCTACCCCTTCAATTTTCAGTCGCAAAGATTCGTCCTTTAAGCTCGTATCGCCGCGACACTCGCTTCTCCTCCAACTCGCTGAACGCGGGCGACCCTTTTCCCCAAGCCGTGGCCTCGCCACGGAACCGGCTTCAAGTTGGTTTTTTGGCGGCTGGTCTGTCGACGCGCGGGACTGGTCACCCATGAGCGCCTGCGTTTCTGGGGTCGTGGGTTTTTTTGTGTGATTCGTTGCCCCTGGGGGGTGGGGTGTTGGATGGAGGTTTAAATTTGGCATTCCAGTGAAGTTGGCGTGGCATTAGCTGCGGAATTGTTCTTGAATGGTCGGTGGCGCTTGTGTTTATGGCCCTTTTGATTTGTGTAGGTGAGGGAGATGGGTGAGGAAGATGACTCGATCGAGCAAGCCGTCGCCGCGAGGAGAGAGAGGCTGAGAGCTCTCAGAGCTGCTCAGGAGCTGCTTAATGCTCCCAGCGAGGATTCTGCTGCTCAGGCTGATGGTAAGTCGGATGGCGAGAATGAGAATGATGAGAATGATGAGGATGACGCCCAAGAGGAGTGAGTGCTTCTTGTACCTCTTCTTTCTTTTCTTTTCGCGGATGATTCTCGTGATATTCACGAATTTCTTTGCTTCGGGGTTTTCCTTGCGATATCTTTCAATGTTCTTCATGTTTGGAAGTTTACTTCATAGTTTGTAGCGAGAGCCAGATGAGTTTACTTCAGGGTTACTAGCCAGAGCCTGATGACCATATCCTTGTTACGTATCTGGATGGAGACAGAGAGAGAGAGAAATTAACTATTTCCATTCATAGGACTTGTGTTACCAATGCATTAGAACGGGAATCTGTTGCGCTGCAGTCCAATGGGTTAATTCAACATATTTTGTTTTCATTTGGTATTTGTTATAGGCTGTTCACAAACTTATCTTGCATCCTTTGTCCTCAGTGTTCTCTTGCATCCTTATTGGGGCTTATTTTTGTTTCATGGAAACTTCATTGCTTAGCCCTTGACGACCCTAGATACAAACTTTCTTCCACCTTGGAAGTATTAGGAATTAGCAGAAAGATCTGTGTATAATATTAAAAGTCCCGTGGAATTTTCACACCTGATCGTTTTCAGTCTGGTGTACTGACTCAATAGAATTCTCATGAAGAAATAATTCAAAGAGGGAGCACGTTGTCTGTTTACTGTTATCATTCATGCCCCTAATACCAGCATATGTGCTTAGTTCGGCTCTTGCTCTAACTCGGATGCTTGAATTTGGTGCAGAAACCCTAGCATGAAATTCCGAAACTATGTTCCTCATGATAAGCAACTTCAGGAGGGAAAGGTTGCACCACCTGTTCTACCAAAATTTGAAGATCCTGTTGCAACAGAACCTCCTCCAGCTGAAAAGAAGGTGGGCTTTGGTTTGATTGACTGTAGCACTTGTTCCAGCTTTCCCATGGTGCTTTAAAATATTAGTTCTCATTTTGGATATTCTGTAGGACCCATTTATAAACATTGCTCCCAAAAAACCTAACTGGGACTTAAGGAGAGATGTCCAGAAGAAGCTCGATAAGCTTGAAAGACGCACACAGAAGGCAATGTATAAGATTGTTCGTGAGTATCTTTCAATCTTCTTTTCTGGTGGATGAAACATCTTTTATTTGTCTCCACTGAAGGTCTAGAAGTTGATTAACAGTCATGGTCCTAAGCACTGCCTGGAGAGTGAAAAAGAATTCAATAATATCATCTTTTGTGCCTCCTACCAAATAGAAGTGCAAATCAAGTTAAGCCTGCCAGATGCCACACCTTTTAATGGCTAGGCTTAGTTCTAATTTTATTCATCTTTTCATCTTCCTGGTAATTCCTGCCACACTGGGTTTGCAGCTCTAGTATTGTCTTTTGTTTATGATGTGTTTGAAGAAGAAAAGACTGGTTGATTTGGTATTATTGTCGAAGAAAAATTTCAATCGGGCCGTGGTTCTAGAAGGGGATATTTCTGTCCACAACCTGTTAGAGTGCAAAAAGGATTTGATTTACCTCTCCCTATAGAAAGTAGAAGTAATTGCATGAGAGCTTGCTCTCATGGGGGCAAAAGCATCTGTCCTTCCAAATAGTCCGGCTCTTTTAATCTTCTTTCACATGATGGTTGGTGAATCTGTTGACAAGATGCTTATTTTCCATAGAAGGGGAGAGAGAATGTAACCTCTGCAGTGTATCGTCATTGAATTCTTCATTTAAATTTCTTGCGAAAAAGTGCAAATTGATAGGTATGCTATTCTAAATTTCTGTGGGATAAGCTATTCATCTTCAGTTGTTAAAGTGCCTCAATGATATGAACTCACTGGGTATAAAGATGGAACCTTGTATGTTGGAATTGTCTGAATTGTCTACAACTGATTATGTATGCTTCTCTATGGATCTCTATCGTTTCCTAATGGTTATCAAGGCATCAACATGCGTATCTGTACAGCAAATGACGACAGATACCTTCTCTTTGAACCAGCATGGCTCCTTTTCTCAGTTTCTACTTTCCAGATATTACTGGGAGAGTACTCTTAGGCATATTGGCATACATTGTGAACTGATAAAATATTAAGTTCTGTCAGTAAGCGATTACTAGGTGCATAATGCAAACATTTTTCTCCCCTTTTATTCTTGTGCTGTTCGTAAATGACATACCATAGTTTATGATCATATTTATTTACATGAACTCGGGGTCTCTTGGTGCAGAGGAGCAGGAGAAGCAAAAGGAGAAGGCTGAAGAAGATGGTGAAAACGGAGCTAGCGAATAGTTAAATTTTCGATGCTTTCGTGCTAAAATGAGATCAAAATGTTAAGTCCAGAAAGATCTTAGGGAAGGTGAAACCTCGTTGGCTGTGTAACCTACGAAGAACTGGATGGGGGGAGCTGATACTCCTTACTACCCTCTGTTACATGGGCTGGCTTTCTTTCCATGAATCATCTCCTTGCAGGGCCTTTAACAGAATCGAATGGGGAACAAGAAATGAAGGGAAACTTTCCCTTCATGTTGTCTTTTTAATTGATATTGATTTTTTGTTGCTAGATGATTCTACATAACGATTGTGAATGATTTGGGATTTTGTTATAACGCCAATTGTCCCCTGCACCTAAAGCTGATAGGCTGAGGGATGAAAGTTTTGGTCTTTGATAGATACTCTCCATCATTTTACAAATAATGTTGCCGGGAAAACAGAAAAGAAACGACCTTTACATGAACATGCGAAGAACCAGAAAAAGAAAGAAAGAAAGAAAGAAAGAAAGAAAGGTCACAGCAGGATCGCTTTCGTTTCTCCCTACTGGGAAAGTAATTGAGCATATTTCTACATAAGGAATAGAAATCTGTTCATCCTGGCAAAGAAAGATAATCTAAGTAGCAAGTGGCTGGTCCCGTGTGAATGATCCTATATTCGAATCATGTGCTTCCTACCGAAAGTAACTTTAGAAGTCATCTTGTGAGGCTGTCACCGTGTATGAATATCATGTATCATGTACAGGGACAAGGTTGTTTTTTTTTTGTTGATTTTGCGTATATTTATGGGGACAAATGGAGACGAGAGGCTTGTACATTCCACGCAATCAGAAAGAAAAAGAAGCACCACTTGACATTGTATAGCAAAACGGAGGCACGGGAACGTATGACAAGCATTATTTGTAAACATTTTTATTATAAGCATCAAAAGAAAAACCGTTTATTTTCAACCAGGGAGGAATTACACACGATAGTTACTTGTACAATGAGCCCTATAACGAGAGTAGATCACGGCGATAAGAGAAACAAACCGGCACAGAGGGAAAACTGGGGAGAAAAGCACCGACTTTCTCGTTAAGGGCCTTTCCATGAATTTGCGCCCCATGTATCTTTTTGTATTTTCTGAGATTTAAATACAACATCATCTTGCGTCGCTCTGAGTTGGCCAGGGCCTAAGTGCCCCCGTTGACATTAGTCTCGTTCCAGCAGTTATCCACGGGAGGGAGTTGATAGTCGTCGGGTTTCAAGGCCAAGGCAAAGTCAGGCAATGTAGGTGCAGTCTCCATAACCCTGTCGTGAATGACAACAAGAAAGTCGTCAGTGAAATCATTCACCTGCTGCTTTTATTAGAATTGAATGGAAATGCAAAACTCAGATTTAGTCTTAAGTCAGAGTAGCAAATCTTTACCTTTCGTTAGTGTAGAGATCACGGTTTATCCGAACCTTGTTCCATGTGTCTTTTGGAACTTTTTCACAGAGAAACTTCATGGTTCCCCAAAGTGGTGGGTTCCTGCAAGCAGAGAACGTCAGCATGACAGGAGTACGAGTTCTCAGTTTCTACGCAGAGACAATAAACTTTATTCATGAGAGTCTCCAGTCTGCTGGGAGATAATAACCAAGAAGCAAGTTAAAAAAATATCTACAACTAGCAGATACACGGTCTACCTCTCTACCAAGGGAAGTCAAAATTCCCTACTGCGCACTAACCCAGATCTGCTTGCCGGAAAATAAAAATAAAAAACCAACTCGCCTAAAACGCATCTTTCCTGCACTACTGAAGCAAATACAGGAATGAGGACATATCCGTATGTTCTATACCATCCTAATTTATTTGGTTTGAGGCAAAAAAAAGGACTAAAAGTTCGTAGAAACTGACATCCATATGAAAATTAGATACTGGCAAGCCAATCAATTAAAACTAACTAGCTAATGCTTTGAAAGGAAAAGGGAAAATGCTTAACCAGATTACCTTGAAAGAGGAGGAGTCGCATTAAATGCCTCTGAGACCTTCTTGCTTTCCTTCAGATATTCATCTGCCGCTTGTAAAGCAGCTACTGCCATTCCATGAGACTTCTCCGTGTTTCCCTCGTCCAGAATCAGGCCGTGGTAGTAATATGCTGCAGCCTGATTGAATAGATTTTAGGAATAGCGTGGCTCTATTGCTGATGCACAAATGTTATATAAGCAATCATTTACCAATTAGACTAAAAATCAGAAAATGCTGCATGGGGAATTAAGCTCTGTTACTCCTCAATTTAGCGATGACCAGCAAGTCTTCATGGAATAATTACATCCATATTTGCAAGTCCATTATCTTATTTTTCCCATTCAATATTTCTAGTGCTGCTATTGTAGCTAATAAAACATGCTCGTCCTGCCTGTCCACTCATATAGTAGATACAGTATGATTACATCTTCCATTCTGCATCTATGGTTTTTCATTAGAAGAATTGAATAGGAGTTGAAATTTCTCCATGAGAACGTGACTGGTTCACCAGGCCAAGGACAAATTATTGGAAACAGAGTGAGTTTCTTTCCACGTTCACAATGATGCACATGTGTATGATTATTGGAACATTAATCCTCCTCAAAGAGTCATCACAAGCCAAATCATTCTTTGGATCCAACTTCTATTATTGCTATATTAAGTCAGTTAACGTGTGAAAATGCCATCACTACAAAACTGAAATTCCCACTTCTCCATGCTGTCAAAATTTCCTTTTACTATGATAGTAAATCAAGTACGACGTCACTGCCTTATGTAACTCGCTCAAACCGCAATAATCAGACAGTGATCAGTATAATGTGAAAAATTGCAATGTAGAAATTGATTTTCCCATTAGCTTATCATCCTCAACTCAGAAGAAAATTTTCAATCCGGGACTTCGGTTTCTCTCACTTGATAAATTCTTCAGTGTACTGATTATATGTTGCCAATCACCATGCAGAGTTAATCATATATGCAAACCTAAATGTCATATCTTTCAAGAATGATAAAGAGACCACCAATGAGGTAATTACATTTAGAAATTCAGAAAACGTATCCTGAGTTCAGGAGAAAAATAAACAGCGAATGAAACATCTTGTCATACCTTAGCTTCATTATATTTCCACTTTACGTAAAGACGATGCTTTTCTGCCCAACCATTTGTCAAAGGAAGGTTCATTAGGTTATCTTGAGCCTATAAAGGAAGACGTGCAGAGCAATCAATTTCTCATTAAAGATTAATAACAAACGAAGTTATTTTAATAGCACATAGGTGACATAACATGAGCGTCAAGGAAAACTTGTTAGTTTTTAAGGAAAACTGCAAACATATAAATTCAAAAAACCAGGTTCCTCAAGGTACATCAACAGTTGCCAATAGGATTATAGATACATGGACGAAACAACCTATCTTAAAAGATGACCAGTGACAGGCCGAATGCACTGGATGATCTACCAACGCAAACCTATTTTTCTGTTTCCTTGTTACTCACTGACGGAATAAGGATAGAAAGACCTATTTACCTATTATTTTGGACTATACATATTAAAATACACACGACTAATATGAACAGATGCATATGAAGCATGTGGAATTGATATTCTTGTACATGAATGCGCATACTCCATAGGTATGTAGAATTACAAATAACAGTATTTTTAATATAGGACATCAACAGCATATTACACAATTCATTGTTGTTGAAGTGCTTAAATAACTAATTGCATTTCCATTATTCAAGTTCAGACTTTGAAAAGAAACGGTAGGGGAGTCTTTGCCGCTCCATTTCATTTTTACCACAATACCAGGATGCTTTGGACACATCTCAGCATGCATGGAGATGCTCAAGTGATTCACCACAGAACTACTGGACAGAAGATGAATAAAAGTACTCCAAGCAAGAACAAACTAGATACAATGCAACACACTAGAGTGGTTGTTCTTGGACATAATTATGTTTTCAGCTATAGTGAACAATGCACACGTTATCTGCACTGAAAGAGGAGTTCCAGCATACAAATCAAAAGACACCTTATCCAAGCCAATAAAAGTCAAACAAAATGCAGAAACCTTTTCACCATCCATTATAAAACTGAGTCTTGAATCAGATTCATGGGTGACATGTGGTCTAATTTTATAAGACGAGATTTGATGTATACCTGCTGCCAGTACTTTTACCATCTCACAAGCAAGCCTACGTTTGACTGCCAGGGTGGCTTTTGTGCTATCAATTGCCATTCCAAGTTGGACATCCGCACCCTATGTCAAACATCGGAGAGAAAATTCCCAACTATGATTAGTGTGGGAGAAACTATGAAATGAACTTCAAAAGAAAAGCCATTTCCGAAATGATTTTCAATTGCTTCAATTAATATCATAAAATATAAAAATGTAGAACTCCAGTAGGAATAAAGATATGTGATTATGCCAACTCTCAAATATCTAAAAGATTACTTCCTCACTGAATTCTCCAAATATTAACTAATAATTTGGAAGCCCAAAAGGAAAATCTTGAAAGGATCAAGAATATACAGAGAGTGATTCTTTTTTGGATTTTTCATATTAAGCAATAGTTGACACCTCCATCTTCCTTCAATATAAGAAAGAAGTATAAAGAAAATTGCACAGAAGATATAGGTAAATTTAGAAGAAAGTCTTATAAAATGATGTTATACCTATTGATTATTAACTTGATCATCTTTGGAGAAGCATTGACTAATAAATGAGTTTGGAAGAGGCACAATTAGTTCATCAATTGCTATATCCGCTATAAGAAGAGTACCTGCCCCAGTGCTTGGAGGCAAAGTGCTCGAAGAACCCCTTCTGCAAGGTCTACTGGTAATTCTCTCCTGTAAATATGAGACAACAAGGGAATTACAAGATGAATTGTACACCCAGCATAAGCATGTCACAACAATATTACAGATATTGCAAACCTGAGTTCAATCAATAACTGTGGAAGGACATGCCGAACAGCACAATCCAGATACCCTGCTGCCTTCAAAAATATGTCAACGGAAGCTCGCCTGTTTTCTATAGAGAGAGAGAGAGAGAGAGAGAGAGCTGATAAAATTAAGAACAAGACCAGAGCTACTGGATGAACATATGCTGAGCAGAGGTGTACATAGCAGCAGTCATATTAGGGAGGAAAAAGAAACATCAAAGGATTTCATTCTATCTTTCACTCTAGCATCAATCCATTAATCCAAGTTCTAAGAGGTAATATTGAATTGCATTATAAGTCATCAAATTCTTCTTTACCTTCTCCTTTGATACAATGGGCTCTGCATCTGTGAAGAATTTGATTTTTTACTGCCTACCTTCCTCTTTCCATTACACAACTATACTCTTTCTTCTCCAGTAACTTAACGCATTTCGCACTTGTTTCATTCGTCTAGCTTATCATTGAATCAAACATGCGAATTTTGCTCCAAATTTATATTTCTCATGCCATCAGTCATTTAGTGGAACATTCAATGCACCTCTAATATGCAAATGACTTCTACTAGTTCCACAGCATCAGCTACAGCAATCTCAGCTCAGAGTTGATTAGATTGACAGCTATGAGGAATTTATACTACTACTTCCGACAAGATGTCATTAAGTCCATATATCAACTACTATCCTTCTTTTCATGCAAAAGCAGGAGCTGTCAAGAATTTTAGCGAATGAACAGCTTGAAGGTTGGAAATTTGCCAGATCTCTTGCAAATGCACTTCTGATTTCAGAAGTGCCTTAATGTGCCATGACTATCTTATGCCATTCCAAAAGATGGAGAAAAGACTATGGATACCATCCCCCAACAAGTATCACCATCCAAAACCCACTCATCAATTCATAATTTTCTGAAGCACCAATTATCATAAGAACACATTGGAAATTAGTTAATGGTCAGCTTATTTAGATCACTTTTGCAAACTTAAACCTATGTTCTCATTTAAGGTGCCTTATTATTAGCTGATTAGCTAATTCTTTCCTAAACTTCTAATTTAAGGTGCCTTATTATTTAATTCCTTTAGAGGCTGTGGTGCATGACGGAAGAGGAAGGCCTCTTAAAAGACCTACCTTCTGAAACTTTGGCATGGTGACCATCAGCAGATGTTCTTGGAAGGAGCAGTAAGTTGGCCTGAGATAACGCTAACATTGCCATCAAGTGTAGCACTGACAGAACCTCGTACCAGGCATTAGATATGGCTGTTTCCTGAAAAAGAAAGAAAGATCATTTATATGCTATAACCAACACGAAGAAAAACCAGTAAAAAGAGCATGTTGCTTCTCCTACCTCCGCGTCATCCTCCTGATTTATCCAAACAAATGACACTTTGTGTTGTAACAGACTCCTTCACCATCATAGATAGAAAAGATTTAGATTCTTCATCATGTAAACATACAGTACAGAAATAAGAAATAAAAATAAAAGATATGCTTTACCGTCTTTAACTAATCCCAAAAGAACAGGCAAGTAATCTTCAAGAGCCTGAAGAAGATCAGCCAATGTCGAACCTCCTGTGGCCAATTCATTCACATATAAAACATTGGGCTCATAGTAACTAATAATCAAGCGAAGCTAGCTATAAATTTGCTACAACTTACCATGTTGGGTGGCACTTTCTCCTCGTTCTTGTGATTGTTGGAGCTTCCTGGCCAGCCATCACAACTATACGAGTCCTAAGGGCAGATAACCGTTCAACCAAGTTTCTGGACAAGTGGTTCCCAAGCGACTGAGAAAAATCAACGGGCTTGGGGATTCGTAGACCAGGGACATATACAGAAATTTCGCCAATGTTTCCTGGAATCCTTCTGATGCCACCGGAATCTTTTGGCGTAGAGACCAGGCATCCCATTTTTCCGAGACTTATTCGACTGTCAATTCAATATCATTCATAATCAGAGAGACGAATGTACCAAGGCATCTACAAGTATCTGCATGTTATTGTAAATGCAAGAGCATCGCCACCAGAAACACTTCATAAATTAAATGAATTATGAGCCTCAGAAGAAAATGAACAATATACAGACAGCAAGCCATGAAGATGAGCAATTAATTCTCCAACCATTAAAGCAGGAGTAGTAGGTTATCTATCACCAAAAAAAGGAAAAAAATTCAGGCATAAACAACAGCTACTCACGAGCTGAGTCCACCGATTCCAAATTAGACTCTCTCTCTCTCTCTCTCTCTCTCTCTCATATGTATATATACCAAATAAAGCTGCATCTAAATTATCTCACCTTGTCCTTATTAATAGTTCAAATGATGGGTCAACACTTCCAGCAATTTCTGGACATTAAATTCGCTCCTCAAATATAGCTAAAAACCTGAAAAAGGAAACAAAAAGAGCTCGTACAGTGGTAAAAGATCACAAGAAAGGCATGAAGTATGACAGTTATACGTGACTCCCAACTTGAACCAAAAGCATGACCAAATTCACCACAAGCCGCCCATTCCTCAGCCATTAAAGTTTCGTCACGAGCAAAATGTGAAAGCCAAAGAAGTCAAGTCCAAGAAGAGTCAGCATTCTCGACGATGTCTTAAAAGAAAAGAAACAGAAGGCAACCCAAACCCAATCTCAACAACACTTGCGAGTAAAGCATCTCCAATCATGCCCCATCCAAACAAGTAAGAAACAACCAAATCACCATTGCCCTTTTCTCGACTTTGCTCAAACTCGATCAATGAGAAGAATTGGACGGTACCCAACAATGCAAATTCAAGAAAAAGAGCCCCCCCGAAATTCAGCTAATCACTCCAGATTCGCCAGTTAAACAGAACCCAAGTCACTCATATCCTAAAGTTAGCGGGAAAGCAAAGCGACACATATTTGATCAGCTCCTGACAACATTGCAAAGCAAAATTTCAGAATCTGCATTCGAATTAGCAGCTCGAAAAACCTTCCTTTTTCGGCGTTCCTGGAGAAATTCAACAGTATCTCAAACGAGAACAAAGCAACGCAAGTTTTCGCGAATCGGAGGACCAAATCACAATCATTTACACCTTACCCTTTTCCACTTCCCAAATGAAGAAGTCCCGCACGCAGGTGTACAGCAAGAAAGCTGGCGTCTTTGGTGCCTTTTTTAACTCAAAAACGAGGGAGCTAAAAACCGAAACTTTCGTCAAAACCCAAGAAAGAATAAAGAAAGGAAGGGAACCCTTTCCCTCGAATCGCAAGGACCAGGCGAAAAAGGCCTCGAATTCAGTTTGCAACGCCAGACATTCCTTTACCCAAAGAGAGAGAAAGTACGGAGGAGGTTAGCAGAGAGAGAGAGAGAGAGAGAGAGAAGACGAGGAGGAGGACTCATGGAAGGTTCCACTCAAGTTGGTATATAATATAGGCGAAGAGGGGGCGCGGGGCGCGGTACGTACGTCGAGCCGAGATGCAACTGCGGTGCTGATAACTATAAAGGTGGGTTTTCTAATGACTTCTCTTTTGAAGCCGATCTCGGCCATGGCATCTGATTGGAAAGCTGCTTTGTTTTTCCCTTAAGGTAAAACAGGCTTTTCATTTCATCCAAGGAGCATGACTCAGCCGCCATTATCACCTCACGTAATAGGTTGAAAAAGAAAATTATCTCTTGAAAAATTATTTTTCTACCTTTCGACATTTTCTGCTGGGTCAGAGACTTTTTCCAGGTTTGGACAACATAAAACTAATAAATTTATGGAAAGCGTTTTTCAAAGACTAAAAACGACAAATTTAGATAAGGGGAAAACAATTTCCCTTTTTGGTAAGAAAGAAATTACTTTTCCTAATCACTAAACAAATGAAAACTAACCGTTTCTTTTAAAATGATTTTCATTAAAAATATTTTTTTATTATGAAATTTTCAGTAAAAAGTTATATCTCAGCCCCGTTTGTGTAACAAAAATGAATTATTTGAAATATACTTTTAATAATTATTGCTTTAATAAGTGATACAAATGATTAATTTAAGAATGATATTTCTAAATTATTTATTTTTTGTAAAGTAAATAATTTTTTTAATTTATTTTTAGTTACAATTGTTCGTATACCATAGTAAAATACCGATTTTAACCCAAGGTAAAATTACGTTGTGCCTCCGTTTGTGTGGCAAAAATAAATGATTTGCAAAACTATTTTTCTAAAAATTATCATTTTAATAAGTAATACAATCGATCAATTTAAAGAAAATATTTTCTAAATTATTTATTTTCCATGAAATAAATAAAGTCTTTAATTTAATTTTAGTTACCATTGATCAAGATAGTTCGATACCATAATAAAATACGGATTTTAACTCAAGGTAAAATTATCGAGAGAACTACAGATCTGACAAATCCGACAAGACTTGATAGGCTTCCCTCTTTCACCGTTAAAAGCAACACGTAACCACATGATGTTAAATTCGTTCTATTTACGTAGCTACGAGAAATCACGCGAGTAGCCGACAGGAGTATCATGATTTGAGAGGACACACCATATGCGATTTCGCATACCAACATGATTTCACATGGCACATGTCCTCCATCGTCCTCAGGCTTGTTACTTTCCTCCAAGTAAAATTTCCTTCAATTTTCCACCAGCACGTGGCACGGACGAAAATGACGCGACCGGTAATGAACAGGAAGGAAAAGACGAGGGCATTGACGAAGGTTGTCTAAAACGAGGTAGACAGCGCAAGATGTGGGGGTGGCGATGAAAGTCAATTTAGTTGGTGGAAAATGGCTTCTTTCGTTCTGAAGCTAACATGTGGACATTCAAAGAGAGTAAGGAAGCCTGCAGAAGGTCTCTGTAGAAGGTCTCTCCAATGTTCCAAGTCTTTAATCACGATTAATTATGATATTGAACTAGTCAGCATCAAGACTTCAGAAGTGTCGTGGACCTCTCAGTCGCAAGATTAGATCTATTTCAAAGGTAAAAAGGGGCTCGCAACGGGGATTCTTTTCTTTGCCCTGACCAGGTGATCAAGAAATCATTCCTCAAGATCTTTTTTACCTCATGTCGGTTCAAACTAAGATTTTTCGTGACAATCAGTTCTTTCTTCCGAATAGATTATGATCTTGCAATGGTGAGCATTGAAATTTTGAAAGCATCATGGACCTCTTAGTTGCCAGATTAAATCTATTTCGAAACTAAAAAGGGCCACAATGAGGGATTCGGCCCTTTTTCGCAGCCCTTTTTCTTTACATCGAGTAGATGATCAAGAAATCATTTCTTCAAGACCCCTTTTACCCTTTGTCACATCATTCAATTCTTTCTTTGCTTCAATGCATTTAGTCCGACCCGTCCAATTAAGAAGCTCGAGATACGTTGAAAATCGGTTAACCGCCTCATTGACATTAGCATGAACTTGCTTGTGGATGATGTCGTGACTGATGGTAGCAGAGACCGAACTCCCGACAATCTGGAGCAAATGGAGATCGCATCTTCCTCAGGATTTCACAGAAGTCGCGACACGTTTCGTCGCGCGCGAAGTGCCACAACAGTTGATCGAACATGGCCTTGCCTGCACCACCCCCAATTAATAACGATGGTCCGACGTAGGAGATGGACGAGGAGACGGGTCGCTGCTGTCATTTGCCATGATGAGTAGGGCACTGCGATTCTTTCGACACGTGGCTCTGTCAGCCACTTTATTCGATGATGGAAATCTAAAGCTTTAACTCTATCTGGCATGCCCACCTTGTCCTTTCATTTCTGTCAATATTCTGGCTGGACCGCGTTTCTTAATTTTGTCAATCGTACTCATTTCAACTGCCTAATGTCTCTTTTAAGTAATGTAATTGTTGCCGTCGAAACCTTAATCATAGTAAAACAAGGTGCCGTGGACGAGGGCATAATCTATTTTATCTGCAACGACCGACTTTGAAGGATGATTTAGTGATCAGGATCGAAATAGTCTCATCTCTTGCTCCATGCGAGCTAGTTCCTAGGTCGCAACCACCTAAGATTAAAGTTCCTTTAAAAGTGTTTCCACATGATAGAAAGCTATCCAAGGAATACAAAATTTTCATGAGGCCGGTCTCAGCTGCCATCCGAGCACAAATAGCTTCATTTAAAAAGAACAAATGTTGGTGCTGGAAGTTTAATATTTGAGATCTTTTGCTTGCACCTCGCGCAAGTGAAAGTCTTATCTGATGCATATAAACGAGACAATTTGTTTATATATATGAGAACTAGTCAAAATGCAAAGTCTCAAAAAAGGAGAAAAAAAGAAAAAGACAGACAAAGACTTAGGTACCTAGCTGATTTTCAATGATAGCTTACCGATAGATAAAATAATTGCTGCATAGACCTATTAATATGATTAGTGAACTCCCACTTCATTTCTTTAAACTATATATCTTTGGTATAGACATGAAAATGTGTGGATCTCAAGAGATGTTGGAGTTATATAAGATACTTCAAATATATTGCTTGAAAAAAAATGAATAAACAAAAAATATCTTCATCGCTCATGAAAACATTTGGTATAAGTTATTATCGATGATAAAAATATTTTTTAATGAGCTTAAGAAATTACTTTCTACCACCCCGGGAGGTTGCCACCTCCCGGGACCTTTCATTGGGGGTTTGCCAGCCTAGTATGCTAGGAGAAGGCAGTGACCTCCCTCCAGACGAAATCCCAGCGCTAGAAGCGCTGTGGCCAGAGAACTTAGTGGGGCCTTTATTCCGCGTTTCTTCCCCTCATTTGCCCGAAAATAGCTTGTGGGGGAAGACACTCTGAAATGGCCCGTTCAGGGTGGAGCAATTTAAAGACATGCTCAGATCTTAAAAAGTGCTTACTTCTCGCCAAATAAAAGACAAAGGCCGTGTATGTCTGTATGGACCGACGTGGAGAGCGAGCACACGTGATATAATATCTTACGAGGTACGTCGCTTATAGTACACGAAGAGACGACAACGAAGAGACGCCTCGTGGCGGAGCCACAGGCTCGGAGGAGACACGAATGGAAAGATGAAAATCTCTCGCAAATCGAGCTGTCGTTGCCGATGTAAAGCGCTCGACGTTCGCTATTCCAAAGGACAAAAAGCTGCAGTGGGGAAAAGCAAAACGTCATCTTCCTTTCGACGCATCAATTCCAACTCCTTTTTCCATGCCGTATGCCGGGGTGGTCGCCACCGTCCTACAAGGAGAGCGCCATCGTTACGTGTGGCGTTCACGCTCGTCTAGGGTTTCTGTCGAAGTTTAACGAGAGATATCGTTTGACCCTGTCCTTGATGCCAAATAAGGGCATCCTTCGACACGCTACAGCATGTGGCCTCTAGGGCTTCGCGCGGTCGTACCTCCACCTACGAATGTGACAGGACATCGAAGATATCTTATATCGGTCGGGTTGTTCTCACAAAACGGGACGATGGTCATTTGAAACATATGTCAAATAGAATCAAATATAATCCGGTAAAAAAAACTAATTTTGATCAATTTCTATGTAATGCAAATCTACATACTTAACGTGACATATATTACTAAAACACTTATCCAAATAGAAGTGATAGTGCAAAGTGAGTAAGTGTAAAGATCAAGTCAAAACAAAAAAGAATGAAGAGAGAATCATAAAAGTATATTGTGTTTAAATAAATTATAAACTATTTATAACTTATTTAACACTCATACAACATTTAAACTCGTATGATATGTTAAATATAACTAATTCATACAACAACTCAGTTCATCATATACGGATTAAAAAAAAATGAGTTTATGACCCATATTGACGAGCCTAATGGAAAGCAACAACCTCATTAAATTGTCCTTCATTATCTTCCTTTTTATCGTTCGGCATTCCCTCTAGAGTTGAGAATAACTTTAAGTACACTTCTCTACTTCTTCTCCCCAAACCAATACTAAACTGTCGCATACGCTCAATTTGACAGATTCAGACAAACGCATATTACTATAAACCCAGCAAAATTCATATAAACAATCACATCATTAAAGAAGAATTCTTATAAATTGATTAATTTAGTCCGCCCCATCATTCATACATATAGATATATATGTATATAATATAAATTTTCATTTTCTATCTAAGATCCAAAAGGGGGCCAATAACCACAGCCAATGTCCGTGTGTCCCTGTTGTGATACGAAGATCAGAAGTGTTGTAAAGGAATGGACAAACGTGAAAAAGATGATACATACGGATGAGAGATGCCTTTCCAAGCTTGCTTTGGCTTTTTGTTGACCTCATTCAGACGCGGTTTCTGCGTGGCTGGAAGGCAAGAAAGCTACTGATTGCACCACACTACACACTACATATAGCTCCACAAAATTCCACAACTCATCGTCGCATTGATCTAATGCCTATATTGAAATGACCTCATTCTTATGTCAGGGTTACGTCATCGTTACGGCGACGCAAGACCAAATACTTGTCAAATGATCCGAAAATATAAAAATCTATTTATGAAGATTTCTATTTAAGCAATGTGATATAGTGTAGCATGTGCATTGGAAAGAGACAGTGAGTGATGCAGTTGGAATGACCAAAATGAAGTTCAAAATTTGTGAACGTACAGATAGTTGCAAAAAATATAAAAATCGCTGTAGAGGAAAATTTCGAAGAGAACTCTCTCGACTAAATTATTGAAATAAAACATGTCTTTATACTTAGAAAATCTCGAGCGGTTGCTATTTCCACCCTAACTTTGGCTCTATACACAACTTTGAAAGTTAAAACGACCAAAAAGACCCAGCTCGAGAGTCCACATTTTCAATTCTTTTTTTCTCTCTTCCTCCTTCATTCACGACCAGCAAGCTCTACAGTCGAGAACCAGCATCAACCTAATAAAACTCAACCATCGAACTAATCTCTACACGATATATATATATATCACCTACAAATATAAATTAACAAATAAATTTTGTTTTCATTATTCACAAAAAAATCTAAAACATAAACTGTTATCAATAATGAAAATATGTGTCATTGTCTAACTATTTCAACTTATACAAATGGTTGTTTTTAAGAAAGAGTTCTCCTAATCATTTATTTTTGATGAAACGAGCGGAACCTAACATGAGCGAATCCGCAACAATTTCTAATTATCTTTTTTTGTTTATGTTTTGTCCAAAATAGATTGTTATTTTCACAATGGATTAAGGACAATCACATAAGCATCTCCCTGAACAGTATAGTACTCAAATTCTGTCCACCTTTCAACCTTTTTTTTAGCTTATTTGATCCCTTCAGAAAAGTCACCGCGTCACTGACTTTGATATTTAATTTTGCATCTGGTCAACGAAGGTAAGGGGGAAACCAGAAGTGTTTGTAGCAGGAACTTACTGATAAAAATGAATTAGAACCCCTTCAAGTTTTACGCATGAAATGGAGGATCGGTGGAACCAAACTCAAGCTGAAGAGGCTCCTAAATCCAAAGCTGAAAAGCATGACAACCAAATTAAAGAGATGATACAGGACTCCCTTTTATTCTTATTTGAGATTGACTTAAGGTCGGATGTAAAGGTGAGAATTAACTGCTACTTGCCCGGCGATACGCTACTAGTTTGTTTGTGCTTTTCTCATCATACTTTACGTACCCTACCCCACCCTGTAATTATCCATGTAGAAACCCTGCCACGTCTCTCGTTTTCCTTCTTCTTCGACCCTTGTTTAGTGCGCTTATCCGTTTACATCAATTCATAAAAAAAAGTGTGATATTTTTTTGTGGGAAAAAGACACAAATTATCCCTGAATTTTGATCCAATATATAATATCGTTCTTGAACTTTTAATCTATTTGATGTGATCTTTGAACTTTGATGAAAAAATACATTATCATTCTTGAACTTTTAATATATTCAATGCGGTATTTAAACTTTGGTTCAATGTTTAATATGGTTTCTAAATTTTTAAATATTTTTATATAGTTTATGGATTACATTAGACATTTACCAATAGTTAGGAACAACATTGTAGATTGAGCAAAAGTTGAGGAATTATATTGCACATATTAAGTGTTCAAGGATGACATTATATATTGTCATTTGTACTATCATTTTTTTTTTTTAGGTACAGAGAATTAAACTTAGCTTTTCCTCCAAAAGAGATAAGTAGGTGAATTGCCTCAATAGTGGGTCGAGACTCGGTGTCTCTGTTAAGCACGTGTTGGTTATCATTTTCTAATTTGGTAGGAACCGAGAAGCCCCACCGCCAATAGACGCCACCGTCCGAGAAGGCTGAGCCTTCCACGTGCACCGCAAAGCCACCGCCCCCCGCTCGGCCGTGCACCGATCGATTGGGCCAAGGAAAATCCCACTCCTATGTGGGTTTGGGCCATGACCTTTTGCAGGGAACAGTTCTGACCAAGTCAAGATGAAGACCATGAGCAGAAAAGATCTAATTACACCCTCTGTGATTGTTCTTAAACATATTCGAGATACATTAATTATCATTTATTTTAATTGAAATTTTTGCACTTTGTTCATTTTATTTCTTGAGCCATCTTTTTCTCATAAAAAATGAGACTATCTGTTTTATTTTTCTCTTCAATTCATCTGAATATTCATTTATTAGAATAAAGTTTCTTTTTCACCTTAAATTTATCTCGCTCAATCCTCCGAAAGATACCTATTATTGAATTCAAGTAAAATCGAATTGTCACGTGTTCCTCGAGTCATCGATATAAGATCCAATCGACATTATTATCGGATGCTACTTTGTTTTTCCTTGTCAATCCGCTTACATGGTCCATTTATAATTATTTAAGTTTCTTTCTAATTTTGATTTTTTATTTCCAAGTTAATCCTCAAGAAGAATTTACTTATAATCAAATTCAAGTGACACTAATTAATTCTGTAATATCTCCTCCCTCAGCATTATGTAAGTTATTTCATTCGGCAGCTTTGCTGGATATCCATGGATTTCGGTTACCGCAAATCCTTAGTGGAGATTCCTGATATCTCATCAATGCCTTTGCCGGGAAAATTTGACTTTTTGTAATAATGTACAAGTTAAGTCGAAGTTCATGATTCACTTGGCATCCCAACGACTTTGGTTCTTTGCCGCTGAGGTGCTGTTCCAGCCTTAGGAAATTCCCAAGCAGATTAAAGCTAAGATCTCTCCAAACTTCTTCTTGAAGGCTGCTCAAAGCTTGAAGAGGTTCCTATATTATTGGAAAGATGGAGCTTCTCCAGAGGCTTGAATTGTCTGGGAATGCGGTTAAGGAATTGCCCATCTTCAATAGAAAATCTTGTCTGTTTCCAGGCTTTAGCTTTAGGTTCCTGCAAATATCTTACATCTTCCCAACAGCCTTTGTAAGTTGTGAAATCTTGAGACTCTTGTGCAAGCCGATGTCCAAAATTCGTTGATTTTCCAGAGCACAAGCGGATAAAATAACAACCTTCATCCTGGTATTCCTCTTCAGAATGTATTGAGATCAAACAAGTCTGCACCTTGCAACCCCAAAGGAAACTCTCCTGTTTGGTTCAGAAATCAATTTTTCTTTTTTGTGTGGCCTTATCTAAAATTAATCGATCTCCAAGATGAAATCCTCTCAGAAATGAGCTTCCTGAGACCCCAGACTGCTTTTCCACATTTTCAATCTTGAAAAATTTCTGGGGATAATTTATTTGCCCCAATGCATGCATAAAATAATTCATTAACTTGAAAGTACTGAGTTAGTTAACTGCAAGGAACTTGAAAAAAATCCAGGAGCTTCCCCCAAGTATAAGGCCAGTCCATGCAAGTTACGCTGATCTTTTGGCTGAGAATCCTGGGAATGGTGTAGAAGATAAATTACCAACTCAGGTTCATCTCTCTCTGGTTCTGAATATGTATGACTCTTCAAATGCGCCTTTTCATTACCACATAACTTCAACTGCATGGGAATTCTGAAACAAGGGTGATAGTTCCCAGAAGCAGGGTTCCAGATTTGTTCAGCCATCAGCGAGGGGGTAGTTCAATCTCTTTCCAGGTGCCTTCCCATTCGTGTGATAAAACCATAGCACTCCTCTCTGGCGTTATTAGTAAACCGCACAAGATATATCTTGTGAAGTGAAAATCTTCATCAATGGAAAAATAATATGGTTCACCTCTTATCAGAGTTTCAGTTCAGTGGGATTAGATCACTTGTGGCTTCAATGCTTACCCCTAAAGTCAGTTGAGGGGCAACATCACTGGGGAGCTGATCAATGATTTGAATTTCGCAGAGTTACAATACAAAGTCCATCCAGATCAAGAGGATGATGATCAAATTAATTTGACAGAACAGATGAGGAAACGGAAGCTTCTACTAGAGAATATATTAAACAGTGCGGCACACTCCAATTTGTGCTGGATCTGAAAATTGTAGTAATCTTCTTGTAAAACTATACTGAAAGTGTCCACAAGATACAGACAGACCGATGGATCTTAGTAAAGAAATTTAGAAAGA
This sequence comes from Eucalyptus grandis, assembly GCF_016545825.1. Taxonomy (NCBI): domain Eukaryota; kingdom Viridiplantae; phylum Streptophyta; class Magnoliopsida; order Myrtales; family Myrtaceae; genus Eucalyptus; species Eucalyptus grandis. The sequence goes on along the minus strand of NC_052619.1, from coordinate 11,209,148 downwards.
GATTTTGTGAAGACTCTTGAATGTGATGATACACAGTGTTTTCAGTGGAAGATGGCCCACAGTATATCTAGCATAGGGCATATGATGCAGAGGACATGCCCAAAAAAGGTTCGGTTAACCATCCAAACTCAGAGCACAGAAGGATGGGCAAGGGCAAGAAGAGGGTGAAGAGGATGTGCTGTGGCTTACTGGCAAAAGGATGCGGTCAACTTGGAGTCGGCCTTGGAATCAAGTGTAGATTTCTTATCCCACAGGGATGCAGGAGGCCAAGAAAAGGAAATGTTCCATGACTTTATATCCTTAGTTTTGGCTGGGCTGAATCTTTGTACATGTCTAGTGATCATAACTCCTTGCGATATGTGTATGGAAAGTGACATGCTTATGAAGGTGCCCCATTTTTGATTTGAATTTGTTTGGTTTTATTCTTTCCTCATTTTGCTTTATTACTTCTCAGGTCCGCTATTATTTTGTAAGGCATTTTTTCAGCTAAATAAATTTCTGCATGTATCTGGGAACTGCATGTTTCCTAGCTTCAGCCTTAGGTAGTCGTGTTTCAGCATGAGTCGTTTCAGCATGCATGCTTCTGGCGTGAGATATGATCACACGGGGCAAACTATACAACAACTTCTTGTTTGTCCTTTTATTCGTCGATGTATACTTCCTCTCTATTTCACTTGCAGATCAAACGATGTTATTTGATTTATTTTTGAGTAATTTATCAGTCATAAAACTCGCACCTCTCAGTTGGGACTAATGTCTGCTCATCCTTGCAAAAGTTTTGTCTATACAATAACTGCCTCTATCAGGCTCGTTGCATTTTCAGATTTTATTTTTTTTGCCAGTAGTATGACATTGAGAGCATAGATGGTCCCAAAGCTTCAATTACTCAACCATCATTTAACTTACTGATGATGATTGATTACTTGGACAATCATTTTGCAAAAGCTTCTTGATCAACGATGCTTGCATCTCTCCTGCTTTATTTAAAACTTCTGCCTGCTTGCCGTAGAATCATCATTTATATAAGTTGTTCCACTTATTCCGTTTGTATGAAAATGCCGTTGGCCTTGAATGGTCCATCAATAGGCTTTGACATCGAAACAATTTCAGGATTATCAGATAAAGAAGCTGAAAGTGGTTCTTCAGATATCTTGGTTCTCATTGTTGTCGGCGAATAATCTGTCATCACTGATTCTATTGTGGATTGGGAGGTAGTTGGGGTCTTTCATGTGAAGAGGTTCAGTCGATATTATGATTAGCTTTACAAGCAGAAAGAGACACCACCTAGAGTAGTTGCAAGTGATAATTGCACATGAAGAGCTACAAGCACCTGACCAACCAAAAAAAAAAAAAAAGAAGAGCTACAAGCACGGACACTTTCTGGTCATTTGAAAATGCAAGCACCAGCTGCAGAGCATATTCCTCTGCTTTGCCAGCCAATAAACACACGTCACTACCTACAAAGAGTTTTCTCTAACTTCAACTAACTTCACAAGGTTTTGGGCACCTAAAAACAGAAGACAATATACTAACTTCACAAGGAGATTTTCGCTTCTTTGGCCGCAGAAAGGGCTTTCGAGATTCTGAAGGCTTTCTCATATCTCAGGAACCCCATGAACCAAAACTCGTAATCATCTTCGGTTACAATCTGCACATACTTCTGCGCCGGCTTGTCCACATTCTCACTCTCATTCGCTGATTTTATTTTCCTTGTTGGTATTGAAACCTGTTGAGGAGCCGTAAGAAAATTTATTTAGCAAAACTCTTGGTTCCCTGAACACTCTGCAATGAACAAATCCATCACATAATGACGTGAAAAAGCTCACCTTGTAAGGTGCTTTGACTATTTCTCCAGTTGGGGAAGGGAAATCGATGGATCTGTCACTGCAGAAGGCAACTTTCAGTGGAGATGAAGAGAAGTCCTCCTATTGGACCAGACGATGTGGATAAATAGCACTGTGAGGCCTTCAAGAACTTCTCCTTCTCATTCATGCCGAAAATATGCTTGAAAATGTTCTCCCTTCCGCCTTCTTGAATCACTTTGGCTCCCAAACTCAGCTTCCCTTCACGGTTTCAGACAGCTTAGCCCCGAGCTTCACTGCAAATTTTTCCACATGAACTCTTCAAGATTTGAAATTTCTCATTCGCAAATCACCTCAATGCCTTCTTTGCAACTAACTAGACTCGTTACAACAAGACCAAGACAATCAAATGCGAAGAGAGGACGACACATGGAGTGGCCTTCACAATCCACATGTTTCCCTTTTGCATTATGATTCGCTCCGTTTGTCCCGTTAATTATATTTTCCTTTTCCTATGATATGAAACTTGTAGGGAAAGCCACAGTTTCAAGATGAATACTTACCATGATCTATTACTCTGTATGCGAAGCTGCTGTGTTTTCTCCCCAACTGCCTGGTGGTTCCCTTCTTGGAGTCCTCTTCATCTACACCTGGAGAAAATTTGTCACGTGAGTCCCAAAGCAACAAAAATGAATCTTTCCTGTTGGGTATCATAAACCGGTTGCCAAAGTGACCTGCTGGGTTCAGACAATCCATTAAGACAAGCACACACAACAGGAACCGCTGAAAGGAGCATGAATAAGGCAAGCTAGCTAAGCACAACCAATCTGACATGAACACACAAAACAGTCTCAGAACCTACCCATTTGACTTTTCTTTCTCCACTTTCCCTATAACTAATTCTGTACCATATCTGCCAAAATTTGAGACTAGTTCACCAAGATCTGGAACACATGGATATGCACAGGTCCACAGAGAGAGAGAGAGAGAGAGAGAGAGAGAGAGCATACTGGCGTCGAAGGAAGGACTGGGAGAGCCATCCGAAGAAGAAGGGCTCTGGGTTGTGCTGAGATGTTCAGAGAGAGAGAAGGGTCTCTCTGGAGTTGTCTCGCCAGACTTCATCAAAGGACTCCCACCAAAACGATCTCTTTCCTGGTCCTTCATGCTTTGAAATTGCTTCTCCACTTGATCTTCCTCAGACAAGAATACCCACTATCTTCTTGGTGTTTCTCACAGCTAGAGCTAGAGGGAGGGAGAGAGAGAGAGAGAGAGAGATGTCTCTCCTGGGGAGGATGAGAATATAGAAAGGGATGCAGAGCTTCCAAGCAAGAACAAATGCAGAGAACCCTTAAAACAAGGAAATGCCGGTGGCCAAAATTTTCAACCTCTCTCTCATTCACTCTGCCCCTCTCTGGCATACCTGTATCCGTGCACCACACGGTGAGAAGCGGAAGCCTTCAGGATTAGGTTGTTTCTAAGTAAGATCATGAAGCCGATCCAAAGCCCCAGCCACCGTCGGATCGAAGGCAGAAAAGAATCTCGACCGTCCGCCTGCAAAACCCTCAATAAACTTGGTCCGCTTCATGACATCTTATACGAAAGCGACAGAAAATATTGGCGAGTGATGATAATCCGTTTACGGACCGTGGACCCTTGCACCGTCTTTCTACTATGAATATTAATACAAACAGTTAAAGCCACCTGTCTCAGCAGCTCTCGTCGTGTTCCCGCAGGTCTTGAGAAAAAGCAAGACACCTTTTTTTCCAAACTTCTTTATCTTTCGCTTTCCTCGTTCCTCATACCTCATACCTCATCCTCCTGACCGCGTTCGATCAAAGTCAAGAAAGGGTGGCCGTTCAAACCGGGGATGGGGTGGTGGTAGGGACCCGGGGAGCAAGAAAATCCAGCGAGGAGTCCCCGTCACGCCAGTGTTGCCCCCGTAGCTGGTCTGGTTTTTCACTTTTCAACTGGAATGGCGCCCAGCGCGTACCCTGTTCGTGTGGACTGCAGCACATGTCCATTAGGATTTCGCTTATCCATGGGCACTGCCCGGACGGGGCCGTGGCGTCATGATGGGTCGATGCACAGCAGCATGTGCAGTTCTTGCAGATGGTGGAGGGAAGGTGTCACTGACAGGAGACCACCAGCGAAGGACTTTCTGAGAACGAGCCATTCTAGTACACAGGGGTCCCTCCATGACTTCACATGTGCCTGCATGTGCAGCGGGGCATTAGATATGGCCTCTCACACGGTTGCAAAGAAATCCTTAACTAGAAAAAAGAAAGGAAGACCCTGGTGATGAGGGCCTTCATAAACATGTATTTACCTTACTAATTTGCCTTGTCGATGTGAAAAATGAGGTGTATACTATCTTCACCGTTAGATGATTGACATGTGAAGTAATTCGACTCTTAAGCATGCGTGTTGCTCATCTAAAAGTAAATGCATAAGAATGATTTTATATCCAGTCGGACTTTGACTATAGCTCTTATTTAATATGAGAGGAAAATATGCGAGGAATGTCTTAGAAGGGCTCGCGGTAGGGCATAATTTTGGAACTTAGTAGGTTTTATGGATTATATTATTCTTAATTTTTTATGCTTTTTTTCTCGTGAAAAATATAGAACATCTCATTAGCATTGGGCCACGCTATTTTAAGTGGTCAATACTACATTATTAGCCTAGTCATGGCCCAGAAAATAATTTTTTTCTTAGACTGTTTTATATGTTTGGTGCACGTAACCGAAAGTGGATTAGGTACCATGTCAATTAAGTACCCGAAATAGTGGGGCAGGGTAGGTTTGGAGTGGAGTTGGTACTCTGTGAATGGGCCTTGACTTGCATGTTTTGGGCCTTTACCAATGTCTATGATCCAAGCCCAATATCATCTTTGCATGAAGGAAAGGCCCATTTGGTGGGGATGGCCAATGGGCTTTTCGTGGGCCGATAGAATAATCAAAAGTGCCAACTTTCTTGATAAAAGGAGGACCCAGTCACGTGATTTTCCATAGGATTTGGCATAGAGGTTCATAGATATGGCATGACCAATGAAGGAAATTCATCCATCTTAATCTTATTTCGACCGATATTACTTCATTGAGGATACCGACCGTTCTCGAATTTTTTAATACCACATCGTGCATGAGGAACTTTCAAATGAATCATAATTCAAAGATAAATTCCTATTTCACCAAATCCATTTTCAAAAAGATGCTTTAGACGAATTGAACTTTACTAATCAAGTGACTTTATTGGGACATCATGACATGGAGGCTACATCTTATCCTGATTGTTTCCAAGTTTTTCCATCGTAACCGCATTCAAATAAATGAGAATGCAAAGATAAATCTTTGTTTCGCTAATCCATTGTAAAAAAGAAGCTTTAGGCTAATCTGACATTACTAATCAAGTGACCTTATATATCAGTACAATGAAATATTTTGATTGTTCTCGAATTCTTCCATCCTATCTGCATCATGCATGCTCATCAAGTGATTTCGTAGAGACATGGGAGCATATCGCGTGAAAGACATGCGCTGTGGTCTTATGTTTGATCTCTTGTTCTCTCTCCCTCTGCAAGTACAACGCACGCATTTCCATCTCCACAAGATCGGACATCGCTCGTTGTCGTGACCACGTTAACCCTCCCCCGTCTCCGTCTCTGGTTTCTTCGACCAGTCCTGCACTCTCACGTTTCTTCGACGAATCCTGCAGTCTCACGTATTATCATATCAAACCAAACCTTCTTCCCTGTCGCTTCCTTCTCCCACTGACCCACTTGCTCAGTTTTCCCTCCCATCGCCCTTCCTCAAACCCAGAAAAGAACACCAAAAAGAAGAAGAGCGAAAAGCCGAGGGCCGGAGCCGAGAAAGCGACCATGAGCGGACCGAAAGACTTTCGCATGGTAATTGAAAGAGGGTGTGCGGCATTGCATTGCCTGCACAATTCCTTTGTGTCTAGTTTCCAAGGATACGTTTAGTAATTATTCTATTCTCGAAAATAATTCATACTTAGAAATGATTTTTTTTTTCCGATTCTGTTGTCTGGATGAATTTTTAAACATTCGAAAAATGTTTGATAATTGCATAAAATTTCTATTATCGGAATAATAATGCATTTAGTATGATCTCCAAAATTTTTGTGATTTAAAGTTTCTTTTATTTTTTAGTAATTTTATTATATTTTTTTTGTTTTTTCTGACCTCGAAAGCCTCGTTAGCCACCGCCGAGGGTCGACCTCGCCTAGGGCCAGTGAGATCGAGCCTTGCCAAATTTGGGTTAGCCAAGCCAGCCAAGCAAGCCCGCCCATAACGAGGTTGAGTCTTGGCAAGGTCCCAATGTGATTAGAGGGAAGAGAAAAAAATGAAAGAAAATGTTTTGAGTTTGATAGTACAATTGTTCCCGATAATAAAGAAGTAACTTTTTTTTTTTACTTGTTAATTTTGTTCCAAACTATTCTCGAGAATAAATTATGAGAACAAAAATTTTACCAAATAGATTTTTTTTTTTTGTTCTAGAAAATACAAGAATATAAGTAGTTATTGTTTGGCTAGTTACCAAACATACCCTAAACAAGTATTGTTCTATTATTAAACATTTGATCTAGTTGTTGTCAGTAAATGCCATTATTTTTCTTTAGACTTTCATGAAAGTTTTATTTGCTAGATCAAAAGGAATTCTTGAGAATCTAAATATCAAAAGTACTTTGTGGTTTAAAATCGATCTGATGCGTATGTTTACTTAAACATGAATATTTTTTTTGAGTTTGTATTATGCCTTTTTTTTATGGTAAAAAAAATTCAATTACTAGGGCATGTGTATGTTCAACTCAAATCTAAAGGATCAATCTTATACTTGATATTTCAAAACTTTGAAATTTTCTTAATTTAAATCTTGCTATCACTCAACTAACAGTGGTTAAGTTTACTCAACCATCATTACTTTATATCAGACCGGCTTGTGCCCTAATTCGTACACATCCTGTATATGAGATAAACCCATGGGAAACTCTCCCTATACATCAATGATCTACTAGACTAGTTCACAAATAGCGCAATTATTTTCTGAAGGTGAGCACCGATACTAGTTCTAGTCGAGATCTGGACCAAACCTCGCTCGATTCAGGATGATTTCTTGTTTCTTGTGCCTCGCTGGATGATTGGAGCGGACTAATCAGCACTTTTTGTGATAAATTTAGAGGAAAAGTTATTAAAAAAAAACCCAAATTATACCCATTGTGATAAATTTTACTTAAAATTTTTCTTAACTTCAAATTTATATTTATATGACATATTTACCTTCCATAGAAATTCATCAAATTATTTTTTTAAGTCAAAACAACATCGTTTTATTTTAGGGTAAATTACATGAGCTATCAGCACCAGTTTGCTTCCAAGTAGCCAATATAAAATAGATTTTTAATGGTCCTCTTTAATGACCCTCGTTAGGGTTTGGTGGTTTGAGGTTTGGAGATTTTGGTTTCGATTTCTGTGATTATTCGATGGGACGTTGAGTGATTTGTCCGCACCAAAGACGCGTCGCTTCTCTTCCAAGGTCCACCTCAACTGGGAGTTGTCACCCTCTAGGTTTCTACTTGGGCTGCGTTTGGTTACGCATTCCAAAGCCACTCCTCCAGCCTCTTGGAATCTTTAGACCGTTTTGCAACCGTTTTGAAGTAACTTTCAAGTGAAAGTCATCATTAAGAAAGTTGAAAACCCAATGCTAGTAGGGACTAGCTTTGAACTTTCAGCATTTGACCAAATGCTGAAACTTATTTTTTTTTCCACAATTATCATCGCTTATTCTTTCAAATTTTATTTTTTCCCTCATTATTATTTTTGAATGCCAAATAATGCTAAAATATCAAACTTATATAAATGCTAAAAAAATTAAATATATTTTGGTCTTTTTAAATATATATATTTGATTTTTTAGCATTATTGTCAAAATTTATATTAAAAAATTGCATATATTATTCTTTTCAATTTCAAACAAATAAAAATTTAAAAATTACGATGAAGGATTTGGTCTTTTTAAAAAAGAAATATATATATGTATTTTATTTTTAGCATTATTTTCAAATTTATATTTAAAAATTACATACATTATTTTTTCAATTTAACAAAAAAAAAATTAAATTAAGGATTTGGTCTTTTAAAAAAAAAATATTATATATATATGTATTTGATTTTTTTAGCATTATTGTCAAAATTTATATTTAAAAGTTGCATATATTATTTTTTTTCAATTTTAAACAAATAAAAACTAAAAATTCGATGAAGGTTTCATTCTTTTAATGTGTGTGTGTGTGTATGTGTGTCTATATATATGATTTTTTAGCATTATTTTCAAATTTATATTTAAAGTTGCATACATTATTTTCAATTTTAAACAAATAAAATTTAAAATTTCGCGAAGGATTTGGTCTTTTTCTTTAATTATATAAAATTTATATTTAAAATTCGTGATACACTTTTTTTCAATTTTAAGAAAATAAAAATTAAAAAAATTCCGATGAAAGATTCAGTCTTTTTAATATATATATATATATATATATATATATATGTATTTGATTTTAGTATTATTGTCAAAATTTATATTTAAAAGTTGCATACATTATTTTTTAAAATTTTAAACAAATGAAATTTAAAAAAAAAACAAATATTAATCACCTAAAGGGATTTTCAAATGTGTTTAAATGACATTTCTCTCAAAGTTGATTCTCAAAAACATAGTTTACCAAACGGTTTTTGTATTTGCCTAAAACCCTTTAGCTAAATTACGGCATTTTTCTAATGGGCTTTCAAATGTTTGAACCAAACGCACTCTTATCTCTTTCCCCACTTCTTGTGAGGTGTCTCTCTCACTCCGCTTAGAAATCTCGACGCGATTGAGGTTCGCTTTGGTTGATCTCGATCATTCCATTCTATCTGCTTTCGCCATGGTATCGATGATGAGTTTGATCCATTTTCTCCCTGAAGAAACATTAATTGAGAATCTTCCATTCTCCGAGATGCTCCTCTACATCTGCTCTATTGGTCTCATCAATGAAGAAGAAGACTCGACTCGATGATGTTTTCCTCTTTGGTTCCACGGAATATTCTTTGATTGTCAACTGTTTATTTTAGGAATTGTGTTTCTGGGAGATAGTTTTTATCCGATAAACATAGCAGAAAGCTGGCTCTGTTTCCCTCTGAATTCATAGTGGGATTAAGAGTCCTAGCTCTTGATCATCGCTAATTCCCATCACGAAAGCCAACTAATTGTCTTATCAATGAAGAAGAAGACTCGATGAGTTTTTAAAATTTTAGCCACTTATCGCAACAAAATTAG